>NW_009704110.1:0-3796 GCF_000703405.1 Apaloderma vittatum
CGGCTTTGCAAACGCCCAGCAGCCCCTGTGGGAACGCGGACAGGCGAAAAGCAAAGCAGGAGAGTCAAGTCCTGCCAGAACCTCAAGAAAAAGCCCCGGCGCTGCCACACACGCTCGGCCCATCCTTTAAAAGGCCCCGCAAAAGCCAGGCACCACCTGGCCGGGGTGATTGCTTGTTTTGGTTTTTCCTTCCCGCTGCCCAGACCAAGGCCCAATGACGCTTACCTGGGAAAAGGCGAAGGAGCGTCCTTACACAGAAAGGCTTGCAGGAGGCAAACGCACCTTCAGACCAAACCACTGAAGTTACTCAATTTGATAAGATAAAACAGAAAAATAAATATGCAAGAGCAGCGCCAAAAACTGATAAACACAGGCAAGGGGGCGCCTTTAATTTTTGTATCTCGGGAAAACACACGGGCTCTCATTTCTCTCCCTTAACACGCTCACTGCAAAGATTTCAGAACAGGGAGAACACCTTTCACTGCGGTTGTAATACACCTGCTTTCAGTCAGCAGCTGTGACTACGTCCAATGAATTTCAAGAGCCGCTCCAAAGCTGATACTTTTCCTGGCATCGCAAGAAGAAAAAAATGCCATTAAAGTCATATTATTCAGAAAGAAGGAGCAAATATTTACTGCAGAAGCTCAGCTCATTGCAGAAGCCTGCTACAAGGTGGCATGAGTGATTTACTGCTTTCATTATTCAAGTTAAATCTCCTCCTTTCGGAGCTATTGAATATAGAGTTGTGCTGGCAGAGTGGATTACATTTGATCTATGTACCATGACAAGTACTGAAAATTGTGGGCTTCATTGCTATATTCACCCACTCCTTCCTGAACATAAGAAGAAAGTGTCAATACACGGAGCAGCCTTTGCTCTGTTCCTTCAGCACACGAAAGCAAAAAGCTGCTCTGGAGAGGTAATGAGTATACAGTCTGACACCATGGAAACTAAGAGAAACTCCTTTTAACTCTTTCACCTAACATTCAGGGTGGGGCGTGAGACAAAAATTTTCCTACCCGTGAATATTTTATTTGCATATATCATAGTTCACAACAGACTTGCATTAATGCTAGCCAAGGCTTATTTTTTATTATTGTTATTTTTTAAGTGCATGGATGAAATCTTAATCAGTGTGGAAGCAAACAGCCTATCTGATTCAATTTGGTTTCTGTATCGTCTGAAAATGAAAGTATCTAAATGCACTGTAACTGCTTCACAAGAGTGAGAAGACGAGTTTCCTGCATTGCTCAGCAGATGGGCATCTCCGATACCAACCCGCCGTCTTTACGCCAGGTTTCTTTCACATACTTTGGGAGGCTGCTAAGTGTGCTACAGGAACTCGGACAAGGTTTAAGAGACTCTGCTCCTCACTGGGATTTCTGTTGGCACTTTATCACAGTCTGTTTGCCCACCCACACCACACCCAAACACCATCAAACCACCACCAGAGGAGAAAGATCTGAAAAATGAAACCCCCACAGTTCTCAACCACTGCTCAAAGTACAATGAGTTGTCTTGTTTATTTTACAGCCTGCTTAATCAAATTGCTTTCAGTAGAACCAGGGAGACTCCCCATCCAAACAAAACCTGCAAATTTACTGGCTGTAAGTTTAGACTTTTGACTCTCCGAAGAAGCAGCCTTGTTTTATACCATCACTCTAGTGCCAGAGGTGTCACCACAGACCTGTCACCCAAATCAAGAACCAAAGATTGAGGTTCTATTAAGTTTCACCAGGAAATCTAGCAACAAAAAACACAATCATGAAGGAAGGTTTTATTCAACTTGTAATGCCCACATCCTAAGATTAAATGTATTAAAAAAATTAGCTGCAAAAACAAAGAAAGAAGCAAAACAAGAACAGATTTTTACACCTTTAGGAAATCAAGAAAGAATAGGCACAATTTTACATTCATTAGTTTCACATATGGCAGAGGAATGTTCTACTGAAAAGGAATAAATAAAATCCTACTTTTCCACCTCCTTGTATGGAGATGGCACAAATCATGCTCAGCCACACCAATCTTGTAGCTACAACAAGGCAGGTTTTTCCTCATATTTTTTAACATATTTGTGCTTTAAAGACCTAACTAGAGCCAGTCAGTGTCATCTCTACATACACACTAAAGTACTGAGTATGTACTTTAACCACTGGTGAAGCTCATTCCAACCTCCACATAAAAACTGAAAGTCATGCATATTTGAAATTCTGTTTAAGCATCAGAAGCTATTGAAGGGTTTTATTTCATAGCTACTAAGCCACTTTAAATCCCCATCAGTGTTAAAATCTTGCAAGCGTCAGCCCACAATGATTTAACCCTTTGAGAATACGGGTTCATTATAAAAAAGGCAATTATCTTATCTCTAGAGATCCTACCTGAATACGTATCTCATCTGCTACTAATACTGAAGAATTTCCTTTGCTAAAACACAATATGTTGAGGAAAGAAAAAGGATTTTCTAGTGATCCCTTATGAAGCCAGAGGGCAGAGAGTTGTTCACTCTACCCTGCAAAACAGGTGAGGTGGTTGCCACTTGGACCAAGCCCTGCTCCTGATGGGATCGAGGGAGGAGCCTGCGCTCCTGCTCAGGGTTGCATCCAAAGGAGCTGGATGTAGCAGGTCCAGGGAGAGCTTCTGCCACAGGAACAGCTCTTCTGAACCCACTGAGCTCAAAAGCACCCCTCAGGGGCTGCAAACACCTTTTTTTTGCCTTTCCTCTCAAGCTACACTGGGACTGGGAAGGGAGAAAGAGCAGCAATGAAATAGTGGAGGGGCACACGTGTAGACAAGCTGAACATCCTCCCCGGTAAAGAGAAAATCGATTTGTTCCCACAGACATCCTTGGCTTGTGCACAAGCAAGTTAGTGTTTGTGGGCAGATGGGGAGAACTCAACATTCAAGAAGCTGCGGATGATCTCGAGGAAGATTCCTCTTTACCTTCACTGAGAGGGCAGCACACCTTATGTGCAACAAGGGCTGAGGAAAAGCGTAAAGCTGCAGCAAAACTGTCAGTCTTCCACTTGATGGATTAGAAATTTACAATTTCTTAGCTTAAAAAGCTGCAGCGCAAGTTAGTGTTTGCTTCACAGGGACCCTGTTTCAGTGTCCTCTCCCGCAAGGATGCAAAAAGACCAAAGTCAGCAGCCAGTGTTCTTTGTACACAAAGCAGTCAGGCTGCCCCAAGCACTGAGGCCATAAGACACTCAAAGCAGTAAATAAATACAAATAAAACAACTCTAAACATAAGAATTTAACAGCATTGATTGTTTAAATTACAGTCCGTCTTATTACACTAATCTTCACATTTAATCACCTTTTTAACCACTATACAAAGCTGCTGAAGTTACTCTTTTTTCTAAACCAGCCACAAAAGAGCACAAAGCGCTATAAACATTATTTTCTATTTTGGCAAAGTAACTTGCTTTCAGAATATAACGTACTTTTGAATCACAGTTTTCTTACAGCAGGTGTGTCGCGCTAATACAACGTCCTCTGTTTCTTCTCTCACTGTGTGCTGCCAGGAGCGAGACACCTCAAGAGAGCTTTCCTAGTTTCAACTGCCATCTCTTAAATCCTTCTCCTAAAACTTTATCTCATGCAGCCTCACTCAGGTCAGCTGCTCCTCGCTTCCGCCTCAGCCCCGTCTTGTTTACTGCATTAATCTGGTCTTCAGGATAAGCCACATCAGGCTGATGTGCTTATGGAGAACCAGATGTTACATGCTCTACACTTACCCTCTTGCAAGCATCTCAGGAGCATTTATCTAGTCCTTTTACACCCTCCTGTTTACTCT
>NW_009704110.1:3827-19257 GCF_000703405.1 Apaloderma vittatum
CCTGCTTACTTCCTTCCTGCTTTTACCAGCAGAATCCACATCAGATATCTGAAGAGGAAGAAAGAAGACGTTTGTATTCTCCAAGCCCACGCACTGACTTTCCAACCACATGGAAACTCCAGATTTTTTTTTTTTTCTTCCCCTGGAAAAAAACATGGCTAGATAAGACTTATGCCTTTTACCTGAAACAGACACAAGGGATAACTAATCCCACATTTCTGTGAAAGCCCTCATTTTCTTCTCCCTGCAGACCACCTCAGTCTGAGGCCAGGACTTGGAACCATATGTGGATTGAAACAGGAGAAAGCACAGGCTGGACCCTCAACCTTCACCTGTGGCCTTGCACTCACAGAGGACTCTGCACATCACTGCAAACCTCACACAAAAGCCAGCACTGCCTCAAGTCCGGCGCACTCCACTGCTGCTATCCTACACTAGTATCCAACTCGGGACATGTCCCAAAGCAGCCAGATTGCAGGTGCCAGCTGCGCAGTCGGGATCACACCTGGCACTACAAGTTCATACATACACACACGCTTCATCTGTACCCACAACTACGCTATGTTTCCTAGGATTGACAGACTATAAAGAGTCATTTCCTCTCTAGCTGCTTGATCCCAAGCTCTCCAGCTATCTGCACACATAACCCCTTTCGTACATCACATCCGACATCTACACCTCTTACTACCTTGTGCATAATAAGAGTAGGCACCACGCTATACCGGTTCCCTGTGCTTGTGTGCGCACCCCACACCTCCTACCCAGCGAAAACCGCCACTGGCTCATTCTGAAACACAGCAAGGCACTTTGATGGGTGTTAAAGACTTTGTGCATGCACAGGCAGGATGCAAATCCATCCCCTCCTCACGCTGGCTTGCCTTAGGGGCAAACGTAGACCTCGGCAGTCTCCTAAGCGAGAATGACCGTGGCACAGAGCCTGTCACCTGGCCTGTGAAAAGCAGCAACACCAAGGGAACAGACCAACTTCCTTAGAGCTTCAGACTGGTTACAAAAGTCAGCATTTTACTTCAGTGCTTTACAGAAGTATTTCTTCCTCCCTGGGAAAGAAAACCTTGCTAGTCACATTGCATATGTTAAAACACGTAAGGTAAAAATCAGCAGTAATGTCTGTAGAAACACAGCAGAGGAGAGGGGTAATAAAAAGTCCCAAAGCAAACAAAGACTCCTTGAGAAGCTAAGGGTCAAGTGGGGAATTTACCAGTGATGTTCCTGCTCCCACACACAATCGTAAACATCAGGGATTATCTCCCAGAAAACCCACAGGTAAAATGGGTACATATGTTGCCCTATTCAAGAGAATCAGGCAAAAATCTGGGCCCAGGCAGTTCATGGTTTTTATGATACATTAAAAATGATAATAATAAAAAGAAGAGGAAGGTGGAACAAAGAAGAAATTCAAACCATAAACTGGCAAGTGGTCCTGGATCCATCCCAGCAAACACTATTGGCTACAAAAAACAGAAGGTCCCACCAGGTTGCTGCACGTTGAGATAGTCTTGCTGCCACCGCTGCACATTGCAGGTAGTTTTATCCATTTCTGGGAGGAAAAAAGTCCTTGTTTTCCTCCCCTGACTGACATCAGATGAGCTCCTTCAGCGGCTCACTTTCACCAGGAAGCATGCCGTTCATTTCGGGAGAAGTCTCGGTGCCCAGATATCCCAAGAGGATCTCACTGCGCCGCCGCGAAAGCTGCAAAATGTCTTCTGCCAGCGACTGCACCGTTGTGTATCTCACATTGTCCAAATCAAACATATCCTTCAGATATTGTACTATCTGGTGCTGCAAAGACGAAAGGGAGGTTTACAGTAAGGAGACCTTCTCCTGACTGCCAGTACCAGCTGCCTGGACTGCAGCAAGCAGAGAACCCCATAAGGAATTTTGCGTGTCTGCTGTCCAAGCAAAGATCTGCTTCAGGCTGGGTATTGCTTTTGTGGTTAGATCCCTTCACGCCTCAGAAACAGGACAGCAGAGCTCCAGGAGTCAGGAAGCAATGCTGATGTCCAAGGCAATACCCACCCAAACATTTAAAGAACGTGACACAGCCTCTCATGACACTGTTTACAAGAACAAAAGGATTTAGGCATTAAGATCAAATATTTAACTTGTAAGAACCCATGTTCTCTTTCATCATACGCACCTGCAGTCTTTTCCAATACCACCGGTATAAATGGATCTCATCACACATTTTTGCTATCAGCTATGGTAAATTGTGCTGGGAATTCTTATCAATCAGAATTCAGCAATCTACATCTCAAAACCCAGTGAATTTTAGAAGGCTTTTGTACAGTATGAGTTTCTTAATGCCACATCAGTCAAAAGCACCGATCTGCAGATTTAAGCCAGAAGACAGCAAGACTCCCACCCTGATTAGGTACAGGAAAGCCATCTTACCTTGAAGAAACTGCAGACTTCAGATAGCTGCTGCTTGGGCCCCAGAAAACCAAAGGCTAGAACAGGACTGACATGCTCCGATACGGAGTAGAAATGAGAGATAAAGCCATCTGGTACCTGCCATAGGGAAGGGAAGAATTGGTTGGTCTTGGTTCTCAGACAGAATTAGCAGCTTATTCTGCATCAACTTCCAAAGTCCCTGCCAGAAAGCACCATGCTTCAGTAACTGAAGTTAAGAGCTACTTAAGAACATCTCTTCCTGCAGCATTATGCTTATCTTTCAGATCCCTTGAAGGATGACTAGAGCTTTCTGTCTCTCTCTCTCTTTCTAAGTAACTATTTCAGGAGTAAAACAAAGAAAATCAAAGGCAACCACCAAGCCAGACTCTATTTACAATCTCCAGATCAAGTCAGGAAAGGGCGTGCCAATATCCAAGACAGAGCTACCACATGAGAGCACCAACAGAGCTTCCAGCGCTCTTGGTTCCCTTTGCATCACCTCATGAGGCAAAGCCAGTCCTACCAGCTGATTGTGGGATTGAGTGTTGAAAAACTTGCCAGAAGGCACAACTCCTGTGGACATGTGAAGTTGCACCTTCTTGTTCCCCAGGTCCAAGAACTCATCTGCTGTGATGCTTCAGAAAGGCACAGATTTAAGGGAAACGCATCGGCACTAGGAGGCGGAGAAGCGCATGAGCCAGTCACTGCGCTGCCAGCAGGGAAGCCACAATTCAGCAGCAGCCCCTTGGCACTTAGTGTCTGTGACCATTCCTACGGTAGCGTGAACAAGGAAAGAGAACACCAGACAGCCAACGCTGTCTTTTGAACCCTCACATTAAGAAAAAGGGAGAACAAACTCGGAGTGATTCAGTGGAATACTGGCATGGCACCGGTGCAATGATGGCAGGAGCCCAGTGCTCTACAGCCTCACCGAGAATGTGATTCAGTTCAGTTTTATACCACTTAAGATTTTGTATTTTGTCAAGATCTAGGTGTTATCTTTTCAGCTTCAATTAAAAGCGAAAAATCTAATGTATCTTGCTTACCATCAGAAGCCTCCTTTTTGCTTTCAGAACTGACCAGCAGGCAGTTGCTAGAGCCTACGATTAACAGAGATAGACCACCAGTTACTGGGATTACTTATCGGGGAAAAAAACCCCTACAAAGCAGTTTACCAACACATTGCCATCAAAATATCAAAGTTTTGTCCCAACAACTCTAAAATTAGTGACAAAAATCCAAGTGATCTGGAAGCAGAATTAGCCACTCCAGATCCACTCCAGAAAAGCCAAAGCTCTTTCGAAGACTGATAATACGATCTGATACAGTTGCCAGACACCCCAGAATACAGGCTGTAAGCAGACAGCAGTTCAGAGGTGCCTCCCAACTACCTTCTTCTCAGTCTAGGATACTAATTGGTCTTAAACAGGCAGCTGGGGGCCAGGACTAGAGGAAAGAGCTGCTATTTAAGCCTCAGTGTCTGGTGAGGTACCACCAAAATAAATGGGCAGGTGAAAAAACACACATGTGTTTTCTTCCCCTACGTATTTATCCTCTTATTCTCATTCACGAAAATAAGCGTTGTCATCTTTTAACATCACCGTGGCATCACTGATAAAGGTTACTAGAGAAGTGAGACTATTGAAGCCAGCCAGATGCTTTCAAAACACGGAAAGCTTTCCTGTAAACAATTTACATGTACCAGAAGATTGTTGTTTAGAGCTTCAGGAAAGCATGGTATTTCTGAAGAGAAAATTCAACTTAGCCAGGACAACCGAGGTTACGCTCTTTTTCTAGCCACTGGCTAGGCACCACAGTCTCACACTCAGTGCAGGGACTCCTCGTTTAACACACCGTCTCCTTGAAGCTGTCGGAGAGCCAGCGGTTGCGCAGCACAGCCAGCACAGAGGAGGGCGGGTTCTCCAGATCCTCAAAAGCATCCATGAGGATGAAGTCCAGCACAATATCAAAGAAACTCATGCACACCACCTGTCAGAGAGCAGAACAGTCTGTAAAGGAAATAGGTTTAACAACAACAAAAAAGATGGACTTTTTTGCTTTGAAGCAACGAAACATACTGAACCGAAGTTTGCCACCAAAGCAGGAGGACCGAGCTGTGTATGTTTAGTTCACAGCCCCCAGAAAAGGGCTGCCAAGAGACATATTAATCTTGTGTCCAGCAAGAGTCCAGTCAAAAGGCAAACAGATCTTACAGACAGTAGCTTGTGCCCTCTATCGGGATTTTGAGCTGGGGTTTTGGGGTTGTGATTGATTTAGTTTTTTAACCACAGTAGTGCTGATATTGGCGAAGGCAAGATGTGCCAAGACGTTTAAACAGCCAGTTTTCCCCACACCCTCTTCAACAACGTACAATTGCAAAATAATTGTACTTCAGCATCAGTTCTTTCGCTCCTGAGCCATTCCTACACGTTCATTATCCTCCAACTCGTCTGCAACTTTCTAGAGAGAATGTCTTTACCAACCCCTCTTCCCTCCAGCTCCTGCTGAGTGGTTGGCCAGGTCTCTTGTTTCAGTGCATAACGCAGCATCTCCTCATAGCTTTCCAGAAAACCTTTGGGATTCTGGGATAGCAGAGAAAAAAAAAAAAAAAAAAGGAAAAACTTCATTTCAGCAGGTACAACAATTGTGGGCACATTTCACCAAAGTTTAACTATTTTATTTTGAGCCAACATCAACGTCAATGCATGCAACCAGCTGAAGTTTTTAGCCAAAACACTCTTTGTGCAGAAAGAGAACTTATTTCTGAGAGGCTTGGATGGCCCCAGGCTCAGCTGCGACTGGACGCAAACCAAGTAAGTAGAGGACTAATGCTGTGCAAGCAACAATCTCCCTGCTCAGGGGATGAACGGTGACTAAGCCAGTGATCTGAGAACTGGTACACCACCGACGCAAAGATTTGATTATCTTTTCCGTTTCCTATATTCCCTGAGATTCTCTATTTGCTCCAGTGAGGCAGAGCATCAAACTGTGGACAGAGGCTACACAGAGAGGTTCTTCCAAGAGAATTTGGTTAAACAACATTAAAAGCACAGGCATTTTATTTCTCGCAATAGTCACCAGCATATAGATGCGGTTTTGCGTTCCAGGACACTGGAAAAACTCTGGACTGGGATGGAGGACCAAAAGTCCCTCGTGCTCAAGCCACAGCTGACTTGTTATACAAACTTTGTACCTTTTCAGCTTTTGTCATCAGTCCTATCACCATCTGCTTCCCAACCTCCCCAAAAAACAGCTGATTGCTTTCATCCTCCAGCAGCTCCTGCAAAGGGAACACAAGAAGGCTCCTGTGAATGGCTATGCCCACAAGAATTGGCAGAAAAGCTGGGATTAAAAAAAGGACAGGGCACAAAGCAGTGCAACGCTGCATGCACCAGTATCATTAACCTTTAATAAGCTGGAGTCTAGAACACAAAACTGGTCTCTCCAGGAAGCAAGTTTAAAATTAGGCTGCAAGACTGGAAGTGGCAACAAGAGAGCCATGGCATGGCACTAGGGGCAGGGCACAAAAGCTGCAGTTCAGGCTCCAGACAACCATTGCTAGGATGCAGATCACAGTAAGAAGGAAAGTTTGCTCCCTCGCGTCAGAGATTTGACTGCGGCCCAGTAAAACGCTCGGAAGTGGGAGTAGCAGCCCCCCGGGCAGCTCTGAAATTACCAAACTTTCACTTCCCAGCATTAAACCAGTGTCAGTGGCCATGTAACAAACGCTCAAGCTGGACACAGGGACCAGGGAACCCTCTCCCTCTCCAAATCAAATTGATCAGGACAGGATTATAGAGTTAAGCGAGGCGAGCTTGGGCTGCTGCTGCTTCTTTTTGGGCTGCTTTTGCTTGCTCTGGAGAGGCAAAGACTTCAACCCTGTTCTGGCAGAGGAGAACGTGCTGCTGGCAACAACGCGCCGTGGGAACCTGGGAGCCTCAAGCCGTTCTCACCTGGAAGGCCTGCCTGACACAATGCAGCTTCGCGAGGAAATCCTGGTCGCTGTAGCAGCCAAGGAGCTCTGTCCTAGAGGGAAAGGGCAAGGACTGTATAAATTTCGGCTCTCCAAAATGTGTTCCCACCAACTACAGTCCCCTAAAAAAAGAAAAAAAAAAAGTCCCCAGTCTGTGCTTAGGAGAAAATAACAATTGCATTCCCGTTGTACAGCGCCCTGGGAGACAAGAGCAAAGGCTGTTAGAGCACAGGACTGCACCTCGCAGAACTGTCACATTTTCCACTGCTAATTTTCTGACGCACCCTTTCTTAACACGCACGTCCTAAAATCTGGGGCTAGCTCTCTGGCAAATCCAAACCAGCAGGAAGAACGCTGGGTTTCTGACCCCCAAGGATTATTCTGTTAAAGGGCTGCTCAAAGGCAGGCTCAATGCATTCGCACTGCTCGAAGGAGCCTCGACACAAGGTCCCACAACTCCAGCTAGCACTTCACCTCAGCGTCCGGCACGCAACTTTCCCTTCTTTCACTAACTGCAGAGCTTCTTCATACGCCGCTACTGGCTTAGAGAGGTGGAATGGTATTTCTTCAAAGTGGAGAGAGTCAAAGAGCTGTAGAGGTGGCAAGAGGCATGGGAAGAACAAAGGGATCTCGTTAAACATTTGCAAATGCTCAGAGACTGCAACCAAGCAAGACATGCCTTCTTCAGCTAGCAAACTTTTGTCAGTGCCAATTGTTTCATGCAAAGATATTTCTTTTCCCACCAGGTACAAAGCTGTCTCAGCTCCGACACAGCTCAATTTCCCCTAAAATTTACACAACTAAGCCACATTACATTAGATTCACAGATTTTTTTTTTTCTAGCGGTTACAACATGTTTTCTACAGTAGATAGGAAGGTGACCTGGAAATGCTCGTTGGAAAAGGGTGTAACACCCTTAATTAAAAAACTTTTCCTAATGTCCATCATGAACCTCCCTGCTTGGGGCTGCTGCTCCATGTTTTACCATCTTCCTCTACCAAGATGTGTTTGACTCCACTGCCTTTGTGGCTCCCCTCCAAGCAGCTGGACTGTGACACACAGCTGAAACTTAAGTCACCTCTGCTGCAGAGAAGAAGGAGTCCTCAGAAATTGAACTGTCTTCATCATCCGTCCGAAGCCGCAATGACCCATCCGTCAACGGAAGCATTAAAGTCTTCTCTGGAGGAAAGGAAGAAGCTGCATGTGTTGGAGTTTCTGGACTGCCATTCCTCTTAGCTCCTGTGCTCGTTCTCTCTCCCGCCCCGACAAAACAGCTCTTTGTCACTATTTCCTTGCCTAGCTTACAGAAAAGACAAAGCCAGACACGAAATTGGCATTTTCACCTAACCCAGCTCACATACCCAGATCCAGCAGCATGCTGTCTGACGGCAGCGAAGACCCAAACTCTTCCTGGAGGTGGTAGGCGCGGTGCAAGAGAGTCTCCAGCTTCTCAGCGAACTCCCTTTTCTGGGACTCTACCTTGAAAATACATAAAGGCCACCTTAGTTAGTCAGCTGGGTGAGAGACAGATTAACAGCACAAGGCAGTGGGTAAGGCAAGGAGAGAGAAGCTTCTACACAGCTTTTTAGCTTCACAATTTTGTTTTCCTGTTAAAAAGGGAAGAAAGAACTTAAGAACTTTAATCTGCCATTCAGAAAAACACGTATTTTAATGAATTGCAGATCTTTTCCTTCTCCTGACTTGTGACTTGAGCCTATTTTCAAGAGGGAACCACATCACAAGATCTGTGCTGAATACAACAGACTATCCAGAAGCGGATAACAGAGTAAAAGTTCTTTAAGGTGCTGGGCATAAGAAAGTTTTGCTGCAAGCAACACAGTGGGAAGAAAAGAAAAAAAAAGGGAGAAAAATAAGACTTAAAGAGTATCTTGCCTTCTTGCCCCTTTGTCTGCATGAGTATCTTACCCGGAACAGAAGCATTAACAAGAAGCACAACATCTATTTTGATAATGAATCAACTGTTTTAAAGTCAGTTTTATAAATACTCTAGGACTCTTCAAGCAGAGGCAAAGACAGAATCCAGATTTGACTTGGATAAATATTATCCCGCACAAAAGACAAATATCCCACATATTTACTCCACCAGGCACTGTTTTTAAGAGACTGAGAATGCTTTTTGCCAGCGAGAACTCCTAAAGAGTTGGAAGTTCAGCTCCTTGCATAGTCCTGAGCTACAGCTGCTCTCTTTAGCTTCGTGATTGTTTGGATCTCCTCTCATCAGAGGCCTTCCTGCACGGTCCTCAAGTCCAAGACAAAGGCAAAATACTTGTTTCCATAGCTGTAAGCAGAACGAGTTACACATCTCCTTGACCCACTTGCTCCGTGAGCAGGGCATACTTAGCTCCTACCAAGTTACCACTTCACTCAGTACGTGTGGGCAGCCAGCCTCGGCTTCTGCACCCAGCTTCCTAGCAAGTGAGGGCAACCATCAAGATCTCCACTGTGAAACGCGTTAAAAAGTTACAGACACAACACTGCCAGGCAAAAAGCCTCTTTCTCTCTGATGCTGTATTTGTCACAGCCTTTTCCTACCGCAGCCTCTGCTCCTGGAGGACTTGCATGACAGTGACTGACACGATGCTGGAAGGTGGGAAGAAAAGCTGGGGAATGAGGGGGCGAGACTTATTAAAAAGAAAAAGAAATTAAAAACACCCACTCACATTGCATAAGGAAGCCGCAGATACAGACAGCTCTTAAACAGAGTCTGGCCCAACTCTGCCCTTAATTTGCTCATCTTTTAACCTGCTAATTACTGCTTCTAACACCCAGGTTGGTCCTTCAGCGTGTTGCCAGTTCACAGATGCAAAGGACAAGTGGGAACCTACCTCTGGGATGTTCTCAGACATGCTCTCGTGCTGTTTCTTGCTGTCCCAGGGCACGGGGGTGCTGGTACTAGCACTGTCCCTCTGTCTGATGGTCAGTGCTTGCTCCCACTTCTGCAGGGCCTCCTCAAACAGCTCCATGCCTGGCAATGCAACAAACCCCAGCTGTGAGTCCCAGGCCACCCAGGAACAAAGCAAGACAGCACAAGTCTTTGCTCACTCAGATAATAAAAAAATGGAGGAAGCAAGGAAGCCTCTTCCTAACTGATAAGAATGAATAAATGAGTAAACGTATTCCATTTCTTTCCCTTTTAAATATGGTTTAATTTGGATTAGAAGTTTTGGAGAACATCTCCAAACTGGTTAAAACGTCAGCAGTGTTACTTCCAAAATACTATTCTCCAAGTAAGGTGAGCCTGTTAGTCAAAGAACAGTATTTTGAAAGTAAATTATTCATCAAGAGAAGAGAGAAATGCTTCTTTAGGAGAAGACTGGATTTTTATAACTAACCAGTGACTGAGTTTAAACTGAGAATGGGACAAACCTTCCTATTAGAGCTCTGTGTTGAACTGCTGATGCTCTCTGTCAATTTACACCCTCTTTTTTTTCCTCACAGTGATAAGCAACCCCTCCAGGGTGACGGTATCGTTGTCCTCATTTACCTTGAATGTAGAGGCTTTCTGCACTGGAATCGACAATGGCTGCAGCATCTCCCATTGCCTGTGCCTCCCACAGCCCTGCTGATGCTGGTGTTGGACTTGAAGAGTTGACTACTACCATCTGCAGGATGCAAGCAGAAAGCAGCAAATGCCTTTTGAATTTTCTCCAAGGACAGCAACGTTAAGACCACACAAACACTGCCACCAGGTACATTTCAACGATAAGTCATTTCCCTTCCCTGGGTTTGCTCTCATGCTTCTCCATACCAGTACTCCCTTGCCTGGCATGGTATCAAGGGTCACTGGTCGCTCCCATGTGGGTTCACACTACGCTGTCAACTGCTGAGAGCCACACGGTGCCGAGAGTGGAGGCAAGATAATAAATCTTTCCCTTCTCCACCCAGCATCAGAGCAGGGGCTTGGAAAGTTGTGTGGGAAAACATTCCCAAGCAATTTACCCTGAAGCTGCATTAGGAAGCGGCAAGCTGGGCAATGGTGAGCACTAGCAGGAGAGCACCCATGGAGGCTACAGCCCAAGAAAGCTCCAAAGCTACAGCTACAAGAGGTGCAAGGATTTTGATAGAAAGTTCATGCCAGCCCCACCTTGTCTGTACAAAAAAAAACAACAAAAAAACCACTGGAAGTGGAGGAGGGGAGGCAATCGCAGTCCAAACAAAGGAACAGATTTTCAGCAAAAATACAGCTGTGGACTTTGGCCAGGGGGATTCTTGCTCTTGTCTTTGTAACCAAACCTTCTCCTGGGAGGGCTGAGCGCCACAGCAAATTGTCAGCTTTCTCCACACTAGCACATAAATGCTTTTTAAAGTCTGATGAAATAAAGCACTGGGTTCAAACACTAACAATGACAGTGTTTTCACATGGCTTAGAGAACGACGTTCAAATATGAGCCTGACTCTAGGAAAAAAGCTACAATAATTGTCTGACAGGTGACTTCTTACCCTGCCTCCACTGATTAACCTTTGTGGAGTGTTAGTAAATCACCTTGAGATATAGAACTGCAAATCATCCGTTCGCTGCTGCTGACTTATTTACTAGATGGCAAAGAAGAGCCCCAGGAAGCAGACGAGGGAGCAGGGAGAAACTGCAGTCGTGCCAAGGATGAGCTGTTTCTCCATCAAGTAACATGAAAGCGAAGAGTGTTACAGACACTCAGCTTGCACACAATGAAGGGGACATGGGAACAGATCCCTCTCCGTGTGGCCTTCCCCACTCATGCACCAGCAGTGGAAAAAGGAATTTAGATCCTTTTTTTTTTTTTTTTAAATCTAAAGAGAACCAGACTTCAGCAATACAAAACCCAGAAGTCATCAGTGGGAACAGAGAAGCCGCAGGGGAATTAAATGCATGTGAGTCCCTGCGGAAGGAGGACAGAGCTGGGCAGTGCTTGGTCCTCACTGACCTGTCCCATCGTATCCCAGTTACGCCAGGGTGCAGGGCTGCACGCCCAGTGCCGTGCCGGCACTGCCGCCTGCTGGAGACACAATTTCGCTAGCACAGATTTTTTTAGCAACTTTCTGGTGCTTTAACCTTGCCAGATGAGCTAAAATACAGCAGTGCTGCGCAGGCTGCAGAGTGCCGGTGGCTGACAACTCCATTCAAAGGGGTGATTTTTCCCTCTTCTTGCCCCAGAATTTCCAACCAGACACCGAGCCCAGGCGGGTGACGTCAAGGGGGTGTTTTGCAGTAAGTCACTGCACACGAAGCTGCAGAGATTCGATTGTGCTGTCTGCTGCTCCAACAGCAGCACACAAGGATTTTGAGCAATGGGGATGCAGAACAGGTCTTGAGGCCACAAATGCTCCCCAGCGCTTCCCGTGTGGTCTCACAAGAGATGGATATAAGCAGTGATGGCTTCTCCTGCCCGGTTAAGCCTGAATTACCTGTATTCAAAAGGCTGCTTTCGGCTTAGGAGAAGGTTGAATAACTAGGCTGCTCTCTCAGCCTGCACTGTTTCCCAGACAGAGCTATCAGACTTTGGTATTTAACCCAGCTTTAACAATCAAGTAACCTGTGACCAGCCCCAGCACAGGAGGGCTGTGCTCCCAGAGGGGCTGCTGGGCCACCCAAACCCCCAACATGGAGGGAAGCAAACAAGCTCCCCATTCCTGTGAGACCGTGACAACCCAGGGGGTCACAGAGAGCCCTGAGGAATCACAGCCATGTCCCACACCCACATCCCTCCTGCAGCCCCTCACTGGTCAAAGCAGTGGGATGTACCCTGAGGCTCTTGGCCACAGGAAAATGCTGCTCTGACTTCCTGCAGGCAACTCCAAGGGTAATATCAGAACCCGCCCTACAATTACGCTGTCACCTGTTCTGCTCCAAAAGCTTTGGCATTACTCATCAGCATAAGCCCAAAGACTTGGTAATCTCGTTACAGGTAGGTGCACTCACATCTCCCAGCCCTGCTTCTCCCAGCTCAGCTGAGGTCCTTACCGAGGCGAGGCTGTGGGAGGAACTGGAATGTTTGCTGGGCTCGATGGAGGAAATCCCACTAAGCGTGTCATTGCTCTTGCTGCCAGGACTCTGGACTCTCTTGCTGGAGTATCCTGCAGTTGGGAATGTCACACAAAAACAGGATTTTAGGCCCAGTTCACTGCAGCAGTGAATAGAAAGGGTCAAATGTGAATGCAAATGGGAAAAGCAGCATCCACTACTTAGAATTGAGTTATGGATCTCCTGTATGCTCTGTTTTATTTGAGACACTAAGAACATTGGTATCAGTGGGTATCTGACGCTGAGGAATGAGTATTTATTCACTGCTTACAGATGGCAAGAGGCAAATGGAAAGCGTCAAGAGGAAATTCCTCCAGCTTCCCACAAGCCAGGCAGACCATGGATCTCGCTCCCTTGGCTATCATAAAAATATTTAGGCTTTTTAATATGTTTCACAAAACAAATGCTTAATCCCTGAGGAGCTCGGACACTCGTCACAAAAATCACCACAATGAGATGAAAAAGCTGCCCATGGTCCAGGAGCCACCACAGAGCTGGAAGGACACTCACAACTCACACTAGCCCAGGCCACCCTCCCTTCCACCACCCAACCTTGCCAACACAGCTGCACAATGAACCCCTGGGCATCACATTGGCATCTCCGAGATCAGTATGCAACCAGGTCACCGTGTGCCCTGGGTTGTTAGTACTGGGGGAAGCACAGTGTAACAAATCCACAGTCTTTCTTAGCAAGGAAGATGGGAACTGCAAACCTTGGTGAAAACCTCAGTTTCACTTTTTTCCTCACAAGAACTTTGAGCTCAGGGCCTCTCCCTTTCCTCTGCTAAACCCTGTGATCATGGCACTGTGCTTCAGGCTTCTAACTTCATTCTGCATCAATGCACCACACCAGTGGTTTTGCTTTCCTGCCCCCACAGCTGACAAGAACTTCCCATCACTCCCTGTACACCCTGTTTGCTCCCTCACAAAAGGCTTTCGGGGATTTTTCCCTTTATGTAAGGCCAACCTTTCTTCACAGAGGAGACCCTTCTGGTTGGCAAGATGGGTACTGTGATCCCTCCAGGCTTAAAGCCGCACTTCTCTGGAGCAATCTGCTTCTTTCGACGACGGCGACGCTTCAGCTGATGAGCTGCAAGAGCCAATGCAACTGTCCCGAGAGCTGTAGCAAACAGCACCTTGCGCAGGCCTGGAGAGAGCCGCAGCTGAGAGAAGACAGACTTTAAACACAAAAGATAGGAAAGAGCAATAATGAAAAACCAATTCCACCAACTTTTTTTTTTTTAAGCAGTTTTAAACATAATACACCTCGACCTTCCCTCTCCCACCCACAAAACACAGCCCCTGCAACACAACTAAGACTTAGCAGCACAGAAACCGTGGAGCATCATTTTGACAGAACTTGGAGAACTTGGTCTCAATTCTCATTACCAAAAAACACTGCAAAATTCACAGATACTTCTGTATGTAGCTGAGCTTTATTGCCCCATGTGTTGCATTACTACAAGTGGGAAACATATAACTCTTCTTTAAAACAAAAGGGGTTTTTTTAGTGCCTTTGATGAAGAGAAAGGTTAAACCCTGGCATTCTCCTGGGGAAGCCCTTGTCTCCCCTCTCCGAGCCTACCCTGAGCAGCTTTCTCCCACCACCCCAAACTCTCCACTCCATTCTTACCAACGCTCAAACTGGCCAGGTGCCCCAGCATCAGCCTGTCACGCCTCCGTCCCTCACAACTAACACAGACAACTCCCAAAGAGTAAACCTAAAGAACGCAACAGAAAAGCCTTTCTTGCTTGTCGTACCTGCCCGAATGTCGTGTAAACAAACACGGGGATCTCTGCCACGGTCATTGCCAAGGCCTGAATGATGGACATTCCTTCTGTCCTTCTAAATGCCATGTCTGCACAAGGATCCCAGCACCTCCAGGAGCCACGAAGGCAAAGGGCACTTCCTGATGTTCCGTGAGCTGCTCACAAAGAAATCCAACTATTCTCTGACATCTGGCTCAGAGTCCTGCAGTTGGCCTTCATCCAGCAATTCTCCTCCTGCAGGAAGAGGAGAAAAATCAGGTGAGTGAGGAGAATACACAACCAGCACCTCACTGTACAGCACTTCACAAACCACACACCAAGTCACGTGGAGCAGCAATCCTGCTAAAGCCAGGCAGGAGATCCAAAGTACCTTCTCACCAACAGCAGCACACTTTTTGCTTGTCCTATCAACGATGGGGTCAGATTCCCAAACTGCTCTATAGCAGCAGCACCCTTGGACTCAATAGCTGCCAGAGATTTCTACATGCACCAGAACTGACTGCACATGGCTGGAGGGATTTTGTTTGCAGTCTCAATATATAAAAAAAACATAAAGTAAGCCTTATTACAAATAAACACACGTATGCTTTCACTGTTAAAACTCTGCTTTCATGCAATTTCCTGTGCATCAAAGACATGCTGAGGAGCAGCTAAGTAAAGCCCATTTGCTCAAGAGGCTTCAACGCTGCTTGAATTTACCAGAGCTTTGCCGGCCATGCTGGAAGCTGGGAAGGAGGGATGTGCTTCACATCAAGGAGAGAGCTATAGAAGAATGAACTGAAACCAGGGACTGTGTGGTCTTTTAAATACCACAACGTTATAAACCCTTTGGCCCCACACTCTGCCAGGCCAGCCTTCGCAGTAAGCGAGGAGATGCTGCCCTCACCCCTCTCCAGCCACACTAGGCTCCCATATCAAGAAATTAAACCCATCACGGGTGTCACAGCTGAATGGCATCTCCCCATTCCTGCCTGACCCCACGACCGACAGCAACCTCACACCCACGGGCTGGCGTAACCCCATCGGGGGCCACGTTTGGAAATGGTCCCAAGGGGGCTGCACCCCACAGGGACCCGACACAGGCGACGGGCTCTCCCCACAAGGTTAAACACAACATTGCGGCCAGAGCCAAGATGAGGAGAGCAAAGCGCGAGAAATTTTCAACACAGAGAAGTGTCCGAAGGTTACTGCGCCTGGCTGGGGAGCACAGGCAGCAAAGGCGTCACTGAAATCCCCCCGTCCCGGGGGTCTCCCCA
>NW_009704111.1:0-35126 GCF_000703405.1 Apaloderma vittatum
ACCGTGAAACTGCAAGTGCTTTCGCTTCCTGCCTCGGCTGGGGCGTTTCAGCGAGCAGCTCTCGATACCCTTCGGTGGGCAGCCCTTAAAGCGCGTCCGTAGCAGAGCTTTGCGGGTACAGGGCTCTGGTTGCAGCTGAGGTTTATGTAGCCGTGCACGCTTGTTTATGCAGTTCCCTTAATATGCTTAGATACGTTTTTACACCTTTTGTTAAAAGATCGTGTTGCACTCGGAGCAGAAGAGGTTCAGTTACAAGCTATACTTTCCACTTCAATGTGTGTGTGTTTAATATAGTGTTAATCTAAATACCAGAGCAATTTTTCTTCTGTATAACGTATGAACTGAACCGATTTCTGGTGGTTGCTGCTTTGCCCTAGATCTCCGAAATACTATCAAGGCTTGGTTTCCAGGGGATGCGTTATTGAAGATCCTGCTTTGCGGTGCTGCACTCGAGGGCATGTATGGCTGAAGTTGTGAGCCCCCTTCCCCAGCTGCAGGGCACCGCTGCTCCCCTTCGCACCATGTGACCTGGAACGCCCGCACAGCCAAGAGCTGCTTCTCCCAAAGGTAAATACAACAGTTGGCTTCTTTCCCAGCGCCTACTTAGGAGGAAATGTATGGATTTGCTTTATCTAGATTTCCCTTTTGCATTCCTTGTCATGGTAATTAACACGAGTCGGTTGCCACCTTTTCTTTTAGATAGTTCAAGCCTTCGTGCTTTTGTGGTATTCTGTTGAGTTTTTCAGACCATCAGGATCTGAGATAACTGTTACTGCTTAGTGAAGAGCTTTTGTTTTTAAAGGGAGCAGTCTGTGGTGAGAATTTTGTGATGCTTTCTAACTGTGATCATAATAATGAACACAGGAGAGTTCTGCATAAATAGCCTTTGCTTTTGGCAAGAGGGATTTGTTGACCTATAAATTTTAGCAGGAGATTAAGCAAAAAAGCTAATTGAATTTTGTACTCATTAGGCCCAGATTCCACAGGTACTAGTAAAACAGTGTAACAAATTTTAATGTTGTAGTTCTGGAAAGAGTACATTAAGTTTGGATGAGGCTGTTGGGTTTTTTTTGTGTGTAAAGTGAATTTTCACATCATGTTTCGTAGTTTGCAAATTATATAATTTGGCTTCTCTTTGGTGCTTTAGTTGTAACATTTGCCATTCAGGCTGTGTTTTTTGGTAATGTTTATTTAATACTTTAATCTGTATTTCTTTGTTTAATTGCATGCACCTGTACGATATAAGAACACATGTAGGTATGCAGCTAATGGGTTACATAAATCCTGAAGCTCATCACACTTGAAAATTAAGTGCTGTTGTGGCTGAAAGGAAATATTTTGGCACTTCCAGTCTTTGGACTAGTGCTAATTCTTTCTCCTTTCCATCCAAAGAATGAGCACATGCCGATGGTGTACACTTAGTGGTTCTGACACCACTGAGTTCCTGAAGAGCTATGCTTCTGAACAGCTGTCCCTGGAAGAATTTGAAGGATCCAATGATGATCTCTGTTACTGCCTGGAGTGTGTGGTTGAGTACCACAAAGCAAGGGAAAAATTGCCAAGGTTGCATAAGGTAATTAAGGGATTTGGCTCCTGCCAATTACTGAGCAGCAGGACTCCAGAAGAGGCTTCTGTGGTCCAGCCTCAGTGAAAGGGGGAGTTTTGTGCAGAGGTTGAGGTTTATTAGTTTTTGGGAATAGGATATGTTGCTTTTTAACTCTGACTTTTATATTGACTTGCAAAGAGCTGACTGTAAAACAAGACTACCTTCTTGTTTTGCACGTCTTCGAGTTAGCCAGAGCTAAAACAGTTGTGGGAACTTGCTGACCAATCATTATAGCTTGAAATTTGTTTGTGCTGTGATGATTCGATGTCTGGAAAAAGAAGAACACCTGCTAAACAAACTAACAGCTCTTCTGCATTTAATCCGTTTTCTTCCTTCCTCTGGCTTCTGTTGTGCTTTCAGTCTGTTCCTGTTTTGTTTTCTTTCATTTCTCATTCATAGTTTTCTATTATGCTTGAATAGGAGAGATCTGATTTTGCAAGACTGTGAGATTATACAATTAAAAAAAAATCGAAGAAGTTTAAAAGCTCCTTATTTTAAGCTTTTTATAGTTCTTCCTCATTAGTATCCAGTTTTGTATTTTGAAAAGCTTATTCTCTCTCATGTGTAAATGTATGTAAAATGAATATTTGTAGCTAACTTATCATAACACAGATGTCTAACAGGTTGCTTTTTAAATTAGTCAGCTAGATTTCTCTGGAAGGCAATCCCATCTGAGTATAAATTGGAAATAAGTGGAGTGACTGGACTGCTAAAAGTTCATTTCTGTGTCTATTTAAACTGTAGGAAATAACCTCTGTTGGTAATTGAGGTTTGCAGTGTTACTTTAGATGAGTAATAAGTGAGCAGAATCCCCTAGAAATATTCAGCAGGTCAGTCTGTTTGCATTGTTTATGTTACATTGTTTACATTGTCTGTTTACATTGTTACTCTGTTCCTTCCACTAATCCACTGCAAAATATGCGAGAAGATGAACTTAAAATTGTTTTTCCCATCTTCCTAAATATGGTTGTTTTCTGTATTGTGTGCTTTATATTGGCCAGTGTAACAAAGTTTAGTGCCTAATCTGGGGCCTGAAGTAATTAATTGAAACGTTTTTTGAATATTTAACAGAATTATAAAAATGCTTGTGGTTTCAATACCACCCTTCTAGAAACTACTTCATAATCTTAAATTTGAAGTGACAGTTTTGTGGTTTGCATACTATGAATTCCACCTCAAAACTGTTTGTTTTGCACCATGCTTGGAAAGAAACTTTTCAAAATGAAACTGGAAGTTTTGAAAGTCTAGTTAAGGTTTCTGCGTGTGATAATAAAGGTTCTTAATTACTTTCTTCACAAATGCACTTTGAATGGTTTTTTTTTTTTCCCCCCACTGAATAGGTCTTGTGGGAATTGGAGACCTCCCGTCTGGTTGCCCATATTGAGAAATCCATGCGAGAAGAAGCTGCAGATGATGATGATGAGTTGTTCTTAGTGGATGAGCAAGGAGAGACACGACTGTCTGGTTATGTGGGCCCAGAGTTTGAGAATAACCTGCGAGTGCCCATTCTAGAAATACTGAAATATCCATATCTGCTGCTGCATGAGAAAGTCAGTAAGTATCTTACTGTGGGCAGCTGGAAGGGCACCTCCTTCTGAAGGAGGTGAAAACAAATAGTAGTTAAAAAAAGTACCAGTCTGTGTGTATATATATTTATTTGTTTTAATTTTGATACTAAATATGTTTTTTGTTTTGTGAGCATGTAAATTAAGTCCTTACTGTAACTGTATTTGTCCTTTTAGGTGAACTGTGCGTAGAAGTGCTCTGTAGAATGGAACAAAGTCACAGCTCCTTTCAGGTCTTTGATAAATATCCAGGAATTTATCTCTTTTTGGTTCACCCAAATGAAGTGGTAAGTTACTTTTTCTCTTCCACTGAAACTTAGTTTTAAACAGTATCAGAACAGGTAATTATATTTAATGACAAGAGTATGAAAGTAGTAGCATTCAGAATTTTAATGATTTTTTTTAAATTTATTTTTTAACAATCTCTGTGTATATAAATGAGATTTCAGTAGGAATATAGTTACTTTTTCGGTGTTTATATCAAGAGGGCGTGAGTTGATACCATCATTTTGCTGCCTCATTTGATGCAGCAGCTTGCAATTGCGGTAGCTGTACTGTTTCCAAGACTGGTGTACTTCAACACCAACGTGCAGTGCACATTTTCACGTTGTCCTAAGAAAAAGTAAAAAATTTAAGAGCATTGTACGTGCTCAAACTCTGACGTTTTCTCAGTAGGTCAGAGAATGTTTCCACCAAGGCAAATGTCCTGTGCTGACAGCACAGTTGACCATCTGTGGTTATAGTGTTGTGTTAGGTAATTAGAAAATGTTGGTCAGTAATGTTTAAACAATGTAAAGCAAGTACCAAACCAACTGCCAACCCTTTATCACATAGATTCCAAGGAGTTTTATTTGTATTTAACCCTAAATTTTAATTACTTTGTTACCAATGCCTTCTTGTAGGTGTAGTAAGCCACTTTCTAAGGTTATTTTGAAAAAAGACAAACTCTTACTTGCGATTGAGACATTAACTTCAGTAAAAATATGCTGTTGTCCCATTTGTAGTACTAGTGACTCCTAATCTTTTACAGCATTGTCATTTTTGTTCTTTTCGTTAATATGTAACTTTTTTTTGCTTTAATCTTTAGATTCGTCGATGGGCCATCCTGACAGCAAGGAATTTAGGGAAGGTTGACAGGGATGATTACTATGACTTACAGGAAGTGCTGACTTGCTTATTCAAAGTTATTGAGTTGGGGCTTTTTGAGAGTCCAGATATTTACAGTTTTACAGTGATTGAAAAGGGTAAACTCATCCTTCTGCCGTCTCATTTATATGATACTGCCAACTACAAGAACTATTGGCTAGGTGAGTATTTATGATGAGAAATGGATTTGTACGTGTAGTCTCTCGCCTTGTAAGCAGTTCTTTCAGGTCAGAGCTCTGCTATTTCATAGGTGTTGTTTATTTTCAGGCAGAATGGGAAAATTGAATGCCTTGCAACTGCAGTAGTGAGGTAGTGTTTAATTAGTTTCGTGTTGCTGCTGATCTCTTTGGTCCAGTGTTACACTGCTACTGGCGTTTGGAAAGTGATCTTCAGTGTGCTGAAAATCAGCACAAATTTTTACAAATGTATGGACAGTTGGGTTTGGTGTTTTTTGTTTCAGGGATTTGTATGTTGCTAACAGTGCTGGAAGAACAAGCTATGGACTCCTTGTTACTGGGCCCAGACAAACAAAATGATTTCATGCAGTCTATACTTCACACCATGGAGAAAGAAGCACCTGGTAACTAATTTTGATACTGAGATTAAGACAGTTCATAGCCTATTTTTCATCTTGATCAAACCTCCTTGCTTATTTGAGTAAACTCGTGGTAGAGTAATGCTGAGGTGACTGTAACAGAGGCATATTTATTTTCTGGAAGATAGCCAGTATTGCGCAGTATTTCAGCAGTGCTGACAAATACTGAAAAATGACATTCAGGCAAACTTAAGTGGAGAAAGGATGTCAGTGCTTTGCATAAGACTGGCTTAGATAGAGGTTGTGAAAAGGACAAATCTCTAATTTCTACTATATTGTTTTCATTTAATCTATAGGTAGTATGGACATGTGCATTTTACTGTGGCGTGAAGCGTGAATTTTGAGTCCTAAAATAAACACCTTATTGTGGAGTGCTGCAACTTGCCTAAAATCTGATTCTTCCCTCCATCTGCTTGAGGGAAGCTGTTCTGCAGCTGGGAGTTTAGACTTTAGGGTTTGGACTAGTAGCCCTTGGGCTCTTCTTGTAGGTCACATGCCATGGCATAGCCTGGGAGTGACACATGAGCTCAAGACCTGGAGCTGCCTTTTAAATGACAACATCTTTATAAGCTTCATATGTGTATTGTGGAGATGGTGCCACATATAAAGAAGGAAGAACATGCTTGAGGGAAATCCAGTTGATTCTAGGTTAAATTTGTTGTAGCTGTGTAAGTTACACCTACTTCTTAGAACAGCACTGCAAAAATTGGTGTGGAGGAATTAGTTTCATGGAGTTGGGAAATACTAGTAATAGTTCTTCAGGTTCCTGTTGATTTAAGCCTGCATGATGAGCAGTATCTGACTGTATAGATAAGTCAGGTTGACTTTTTCGTACTTTTTTCTTTGTCCAGATTAAAAAGCATAGTTGCAACTTACTACAATATGTATCTTTTATATTAATATTTTTTTAAAAAATCAACTATTTAAAACTTAAGCTTATTCTGAGAATGCACAGGACTCTTGCATTTCAACTCTGCGATATTACTGTTATGTTTCAGATGATTCTACTGACCCCTTCTGGCCAGCGCTGCATTGTTTCATGGTTATTCTGGATCAGCTCGGATCTAAAGTATGGGGTCAGCTTATTGATCCTGTCCAAGCCTTTCAAACCATTATCAACAGTGTGAGCTACAACAATGAAATAAAAAATATACGCAATAGCTTTAAGAGGTCAGTTTTATTAAAAGACTAGAAGAGATTTATGACTTTAATACCAGATAGTGTAGTAGCTTGGTCGTAGTTTTCTTGTCAGTGCGATTGTAATTTGTGTTGGGGGAGGGAAAGAATTCAGATTTTACCAATTTCAATCAATGCAAAGATCAAGTAGGTCCCCTAAAATGGTGAGGTTTATGCAAAAACTATGTACTTGCTTCTTTTTGACTACTACAGAGTCTGAGATGCTTCAAGATTAATTTTCTTCTTTTTGAATCAGGAGACTGCTAACTGTTTAGTGCTTATTTCATGCTATACCCAATTTGCACTTAACTTTAATGCAGATTGCCATGCTTGAGATTCTTGGTATGCAAATTTATGAATTTTCAGTGGCTGACGTAGTTCCAGATGACAACTGATTTGAATGTACTTTCAGTTCATGTCAAGTCTTCAGTATTTCTCACAATTAGGTTTATGTAATGGTATAGTATGTGAGAGTCATGGAACTACCCTTTAATAAGGTCAGTTAATATTCTGAACTGCTGAAAGGAAGTGCTGTGAAACACATGGAAGCATCAAATGCTTTTTGAAAGGTTTTTGTTTTCGTATACTTAGATCCTAAGATAAAAATGGGTTTTTTTGAATCACTTCTGAGTGACAATGTTGTCAGTATTGAACGGGAAGTTAATTAGGTTAAGTGTTTATGTTGTACGAAAACGGTTGATTAATACACCGCTAGGAAATAGCTGCTAGGGGAGCAGAAATTGAGAAATAGCTGCTAGGGGAGCAGAATTTTGTTACATAAACTTGAACTACATCACTTGGCATGCTGTCCCTTCTAAGGATTTTTATGAGAATCCAAGAACCAAGACTTTAGGAGCACCTCCTATCTTGGAAGACTGAAATTATGCCTAATTTTAAACAGTTGGTGGAAAATAGTAACTGGATAACCACACCAATTATTTGCTGTTTTCCTGTAGTATAGTTTGAATCAACTTTGAGTGACAGTGTCTTAATTATTCAGTATTTTTGTATGTGTACAGTCTACAATGTTACCAGTAGCTACCCTATGTGTATATGGAATGTTACAGCTGGCTGAGGAAGGCATATTAAAGGAGATTTTCTTCAGTTAGGCAAGCTATTTGAGTGTTATGTTCAAATACTTGCACGTGAAGTTTAGGAATATGTAGCCATGACTGAACTGCATTTATGCATATACAATTCAAAGAAAATAGACTGCTTCTGGGTATTTGTTTTAGGAAGTCAAATCCATGACTTGGTAGAAAGCTTTTTTTCCCTGATTCAGTTGCTTCCCTCACCTCTTATGAGCAGAGTAGAACAAGCTCTACAGTTTGAAGTATGGTATCTCTTTGTAGGTGTGTTTTATCACTGACAAGTTCTAGTAGTCACGTGGTCAGTATCTGAAAAGTGAAATCTGTGTCTTGGCCAGTTGGCTTGCTTATAGTTAGTTTTCTGTATCTATCTATAATGATGTGTATTTCTTTTTAGGACCAAATCTGAACCAGAACCAGACTACGATGATGACATGGTTACTTGTAGTCAGATTGTGTATAATTATAACACAGAGAAGCCTCAAAAGGTATTGAAGAAATATTTTATTTTCTTATTCTTTGAACTCTAATCACTGAGTGATGCTGTCAGTTAAAACTATGTATAAATTACAGAGTGGAAGGTAATGTGTTTCTACTAGTGATGGGTGCAAAGAAAAAATATATTATCTAAAGTATGTCACTATTGTGTGATTTAAATAGCAGTCAGTGTGGTCACTTCTTGTTTAGCTGGTGCTTTCAGGTACTTTCAAGCTGTAAGAGGAGAGAAGGTGTTTGTGAATTAGGCAGAGATGGTATTAAAGCCAAAGAGTTCATATCAAGATTGAAACAAAGATCATTAACTCAATGAAAACTCCGAATTAAGGTTTTTAAAGAAGCTGCTGAATCTGCTCTTGCCTTTCTGTTTGTCAGTATTCCAGACTAATATATTGAGTATGAAGTAGTGAAGGATGCTGTGATACAGTTTCAAATGTTAGACCATGCTCCAAAATGGCACCATTTTTCCTTGTTATGAGCAGAGTAAACATGAGTGTGGTGTTCTCTTGATATTGGTGCTCCGTGTTTATGAAATATTTTTAAAAGCTTTAAATATAGATTTGATGATCCGAGGTTAAATTATGTCAGCTTACCATCTTCTTTGAAGGGTTTTACAATGATTTAGGGAATACTACTTTACACTTGCCACATAGTTTATGGTTTAGGAAAGGAGTTCCTGGTACATGTGTTAGTTTCATCTTTGTTTTTTGCATTTTTGAATTTTATTTTAGATTTTGACTTGCATTAGGATATAAGACTTGTTACCATTTAACAAACACATCTTTGAAAGAAAGCAAACTTTCTGGCTTGAAAAATAAACCTGGCAGATTAAACCGTACAGGCGTTTAAACTGAAGATGTTGTGTGGTAAATTTATTTTTCAGGATGCTGGGTGGAAGACTGCCATCTGTCCAGACTACTGCCCCAACATGTATGAAGAAATGCAGACATTGGCTAACATGCTTCAGTCTGATATCGGCAGAGATACACGTATCCACGACAGCACGTTTCTGTGGTTCATCCCTTTCGTTCAGTCGCTTATGGATCTCAAGGACTTGGGTGTAGCATATATAGTAGAAGTCATTCACTACCTTTGCTCAGAAATCAAAGATACTCTCAATGAAAGATTCCAGCAGTGTGACAAAATCTCTGAGTTTTTTCTTCTGATTTTGGTGTCGATTATTGAACTACACAGAAATAAAAAGTGCCTGCATTTGCTATGGATCTGTTCCCAAGAATGGGTGGAGGCAGTGGTGAGATGCGCGAAGCTTCCAGCTATAGCATTTACGCTTCGCACTGACAAAGTGTCTGGACACTGTGTGAAAAGTTCTTCAATATCTTTCCAAGCTTCTAACTCCGTGCAGCACTCCTGTGTGCAGTTAATACGCAGCCTTCTTAAAGAAGGCTATCAGATCGGGCAGCATGCTCTTTGCAAGCAATACCTAGACAAGCTCAATCTTCTTCTGCGAGGAAATGTATCTTTAGGTTGGCATCTGAACGTCCAGGAAACCCAAGAATTGCAATTATGTTTAAAGCAAGTTATAAGAAATATCAAGGGCAGAGTGTCGCATACCTCTGCGCCAGTAGGAAACAGTGCAAACTCAACAACTTTGCCTGCTCTTTCTATAAAGCAAGAGAAGAACACGTGTGATGATGGATATAAGATGAGTGTATGTGGGAGAGATGACCTTTGTTCACCACTTGCTGTCATATCGAAAGAAGATGGAAATAATCAAGAGAAGCATTTTCCTAGAAGAAAGAGTGAAGGGATGTAGTGATGCACCTAAAAGCTCAAGATTTTGGACGTCCACAGAATGCCTCTTGACTAATATTAAAAAGGAACCTAATGACTCGACGACTCAGGAATATGGCTACCCACAGAACTCTTTGGCAACAAAAGATTGTGGAATAGTTCAGGAAAATAAGAACACCGATCTTGTGGCAGGGAAACGTGATATGGACAATCAGTGCTTTAATCCAAATGCCCAGCGTTTGGATTTCAGAAGAGGCACAGAGTTGGAAAATACATGTGAAACAGCGCTCATAACGCCAAAGTGTGAGGATGTTCAAACTCGTGGTGATTCTCTAGAACATGTGTACAGCTCAGATGTAAAGGAGAGCAACATGTCTACCGGTTCCCCTTCGAAATTTAAAGTAGATCCGCACAGACTCATGGATTTGAAAAACAAGGTACAGAAAATTGAATGGCCCTCAAAATTATCACCACCAGCAAAGTCACATGACATGAAAAACTGTGGTTCAGCCGCTAATGCCTCAAAATCGGAGTTAGAGCAACCTAAGTTTTGTATTGGTTCTCTGTGTACAAGCCAAGATTGTCATAAATATCGGGGAGGAAATGCTGTGTGCGAAAACAAAGTCACTGTTGATGTTTCGTTTTCAAGGAGTCATGAAAGTACTTCAAAGGAAAGTGGCAACAGTCCTTTTCAATCCAGACTGGCCCCCACTACACAACTATCAAAAGCCCCCCCACTAGGTTGCTCTAGCTCCTTTAAAAGTGAACCTCCTCTGCAGGAAGATGGAGGGATTAGTAACACCTTACTGCAAAAAGTATCCACTGAAGAAAAATCAAGTTCGCTGTTGAAATCTGTGTTTAAGAAAGATCCTGACATGCAAACTTCAGATTGGGAACAACCTAATGTAAGTGGCTTAGTTAAATATGACTCTACAGGTCAAATTTCAAAGACGTTTTGTACAGTTAAAACTTCAGCAAATGGTTGTGTTCCATCTAGCTCTGAAAGTGAGAGTGGTGTATCCAGCCCTGCTGCTCCGATCAGGCCATTATCAGTGAAGTGTGAATCAAGTGACAGGTTGGTTGAATTTTCAAAATATTTCAAGAGAGAAGATAATTCGGTAGTTGAAGAGGAGGGTTTTGTGAAGAAGTTTTCTGAAGATTGTACTTCAGCAGACTCCCAGGTTGCTAGAAAACTGAGTAAATTATCTTTAGCGGCACATGTCAAAAGTGAACATTTTCCGTTTGATTCAAGCCAAGAAAACTCAGTCCATGATATAAAAAGGAAAGTGAAAGGTGCTGTGAGATCTTCCAGTGATGGCCAAAGTAGCAAGTCTTCCTGTGTTGGAGTTTGCCTTGACAACCAAGTCATCGTGATTTCAGACTCTTCTGATGAAGAAGGGCGTGCAGCTGACAAGAAGGGAGCAAAAAAAATGGATGAAAATGTGTGTCCTGAAGAGCAGCCTGCAACTTCCAGCTGCGTTTCTGAATCAAAACCTCCAGGCTCTCCCTTACTACTGGAAGACTGTGAGTCTCAGTGCTTTGAATTTGAAACTCAAGCTGATATCTTTTCAGCTTGGCAAGATACTCAAGACTATAGTATGGAAGCAACTCAAGAGTACAAACAAGAATGTGTTTCAACGGTGGGTGGCAGTAGTAATTCTGATGGCTTTCTGAATGATCACACAAACGAATGGGGTTATGATGTGGATTACTTAAGCGATGATGCCATGGAAGAAGCAGACTTGATAGAAAAGCAGATAGAAAGTGTTTCTCATCAGAAAGAAGGTGATAATACAAAAGAAGTAGTTAATTCCACATTGCAAGAATCCATAAGTAAGGAAAATGCAAAAGAGCAGCTGGAGAATTTTGCAGACAAAGGTACTGTTGCTAAACACCTCACCCTAGACTCAAAATCGACTGAACCCAGAGCATCTACCTCTAACATCTCATTAGCTTCAAAGTTGGCCCTTAAGAAAAGTAGTGTGAGCCCACGGAAGAACATAGCAAAATCTAAAGGAGCGAGAACTATTCTAAGAAGTCCTAAAAACCCTTTCGTTCTTAAAACGGCACAAAATAAAAAACTACTTCAAAGTACGCTAAGAATTTCTCAACCTGACCGGTCAATGCCTGCTGTGGTTCCGCCGAGGAAGGTTCGGCAATGTCCTGCACCAGCATCGACTGTAGAAAAACTCGGTCTGAAGAAGGCACCCCGCAAAGCGTTCGAATTATCCCAGCGCTCTTTGGACAGTATAACGCAATTGCGCAGCCACGGCAAAGCTGCAGGGAGGATTGGAGTTCCACAGAAACGGGAGACTAAACAAATTGCTGCTCAGAGTTTGTATGTAAAGCATAACAAAAAATTTCTAGCCTGCCAAGAGCGGCAATATTTAAGGCAGACAAGGCCCAAAAAAAGTGTCAGAGCGAAAAACCCCGCAGGAAGTTCTGAGAGCAGAAACAAAAAAGTTAGCACAGTGTCTGCAAAATCTGTGAAACGAAAGCCTGAAAATTTTGAACTGGCATCTGTTGAAAACCAAAGAGAGAAAAAAAGGGAGACTGTTAGTCCCTCTGCCAGCAAGAGAAAATTTGAAAGCCTCTCGTGTGTCTCTAAAATGCTTAGTTCTTCAGACTTGACTGGAAAATCAGAGGGTTACAATAGGGTGGTTCCTCCTGTACCTGTGGATTCAAGTCTCAATTCTTCTGTGCTTGCTGGGCATGATAAAAATGAACCTTCCGGAAAAGGTTGCGTTGTCCAGCCGGAGCATGAGAAGACAACTTCAAAAGAGAATGGTTGCACACCAGATGAAAACAGTGAAGATGACGATGATTTATTTTTAACTCAGCGAGAACCTGAGGACATGGAATTATGTTCCCAGGAGGAAAGTGTTCGAGATACTACTATAGCTAGTAAAAAACCAGAGGAGATGGATACTGCTGAAAGCATTCAGCAGAATGAATCCTTGACTGTTGTGAAATGTGAGTACAAAGACTGTGTTGAAAAAGTGGGAAAACCAGGAGAGTACTGTAGTAAGCATTCAGCCACCACCAGCTCAGCAGCAGATCACCTGTTTGTTAAACCTTCTCTCCTGCCACCTTCGAAAATAAGAAAGCCTTCCACTACCAAAATTTTCAGCTCGGTGAGTTCTTCACGGAATGCAGCCTTAAGCAAGGACCTCGAAAACGTTCCAAAGGTATCGCCAGCTTCAAAAAGCAAAGCAAGCGCAGTGAAACAGGTGGTGATCCGGCCACCGAGCACGAAGGCTGTACCGAGAGGCAATCAGCCCTGCGGCTCTCCAAGTTTCAGTAACCTACCTCAACCCCGTGCTTATGATAACGTTCTTCAGCCACAAAACAGACAGAACAACGTTCCAAGTAATTACAGGCCAGCCCGAGAAGCTTCCTTTATTGGCGCTCAGCAGCGGGATCATAGTGTGTTTGTTAAAGAAGTTCTCAAATGGACTTACGATATGTTTGTGAACTCCAGCCAGTTTGGACCTCCGAGTAATCTCCTGCAGTCTGTAGTAGCCGCTGTTCCTGTCCAATTTCAGGGGTACAATGACTATTTTAATACGTTTTTCCCCTTGATGATGCTAAATGCCTTTGAAACAGTAAGTAGCTATCTGCTTCTTTGTTTTCATCAACCCCATTAAATTTCACCAAGGGACTGAAAATTGTTTGATGTCCTCTGAAAATGTTCAGATGTGGTTCTGAATAGAGGAATGATTTGGGGAAAGCAATCTAGACAGTTATATTGAAGGCTGTCGGTGCTATTCATCTCAGTGAAATCTTTATTTTGGTGCACTTCTACAAACATGCACAAGGAGGGGAAAAAGGAGGTGGTTCCTCTTTATAGCATATAAAGCTTAAAACAGAAATCTTTAAGAAACTTGAGGTCTTCTGATGACGACCTCTCTATAAAAAGAGTAAGAACATGATGTTTTGATTTATGTTGAATTTATTTGGGAGGTTAGGTTAATTTGAGGAGTACTTTTTTCCAAACAGCTAAGTAGCTTAATAGTGAGAAAGCACAGTGTTCCTTCAATGAAAGACTGTGCTTTCAAGTGCAGTCAATGCATCACTTCTCCCCTAGAAATAAGGTAAAAGAATTAAGTCAGTACCAGAGTATTACTGGTGTTTTCAAGTAAAAACACAGTTGGGGAAACCCACATTTAAGTGCTTTGCAAGCAAGTGCATTAAATGGGGATTGGGTGGGGAGGAAGTGCTTTTGTTTGCCCACTGTGTTTGTGTGTAACATGTCTTTATATAGCAAAAGAAAAAGAAATGGGTGAGATTCTTTGTCTTGTACTTGACAGTAGGTTAGCTTTTTATTTATGCTTAGTATGTTTGCCTTTTGAGTCATGATCAGCTATTCTTCTGATACACTAAACCCTTCAAAGTATTGTTATTTAGCTTTTACTTTCCAACACGTAGCTGGCACAGGACTGGATAGAAAACCAGAAAGCAAAAGAGAAGTGTTACCTCTTCTGCTTACAGAACTTCTGTGCTGACTTGAATACAGCAGATTTTAAAGGTAAGAGGTGTGGCTTGTGGGTATTATTATTTTTTAAATTATTATTTATAAAACTCTTCTAATTTTCAAGTAGACAATGCCTTATAATGAGCTAGCACTTAGATAATTTTAATTTACTTTAAATACAGAAAATACCTTGAATTTTCTGTTTTACAGAATGCACGTAAGAGATATGTGTTTTGCAGGGAGTTTGTGCCTTAAGTGTTCAGTACAAAATGTTATTTGATTGCTGTTGGAATACTTTTTCTCGCACATTTGAGATTTTGTTTCAGGTTCTTTTGATAAAGAAAATAGTTCTTGACTGGCTCTATTTCTATACAGTGCTATGTTCAGGCTTAAGAATGAAGGACAGAGTTAAAACTCTAAATCTTTTGCTGTAGCTTTTAATAGTTTTGAAAGTGAACTGGTGGGTGTTACTGAAGTTTATGCAGTATGTTAATCATAGCACTTCTGTAGTCAGTAAGAAATTGTAACCATTTTCCTTTTAACGTTCTAATTGAAAAATGTATTTCGGGTAGCTCCTTTTCGAGAAACTGATCTGGCAAGGCAGCTTCATCCGAAGGAGGATGACTTGATCCTTTTGGTAGTTCAAAAGAAAAAAGACCCCTTTAGGGAAGACAGTGAGATGGAGACCCATATAGTGAACCACGTTGGGCTTGTGACACGATTTTCTCGTGCATCTGGCAGTTTAACTAGTAAGTAAATGGGATTGAAAAAAAACAGTGTGTTTCTTTTCGGTTTCATGTTTCTTCATAGCTGGGTGTTGATAGATGCAATGTGCCACTTACCTCAGGGGAAGTGGGGTTGCTTTGCCACCGTAGCATGTCTGTTCCATGCTAGAAGCTTCATAAAAAGCCGGGAGCTGAAGCTGCAGCCCTGCTTTCCTTGCATTTTTCTGGGGACTTCCTTCAATACAGATGTGCCATTAACTTCACTGATCTCACTGACTAAAATTTTTATCTTCTGGAACTGAATCTATGAATTCCCAGGATTACTAAGTATCAAGATTCATGCTGCCTGATTAAGAGAGTGATCAGAGTTGTTTTACAGAGCACTGGTGGGTTCCTTTTGGGAATTGTTTTTTTTTTTTCATGATGGGGAGTGGGGTAATGTTTGGGCTTTTTGCAAGAATTAGATGTTGGCTCCATAACAGAAGGCAGCACTTGGCTCTGGTGAATTCTTTGCAAGACCTTTTTGAATATCAATTAACAGTTTGGATTTTCTTTGAATTAACGACTTGTAGTATTGATTTTATTTTTTTCTTCCTTCCCTTTCCTCCCTCCTTTTAATAGGACAAAAGGAGCAGCATACCATCTGTCATCTTTCTGTGCAAACTCGAGGCAATTTGTCATTCTTCATAAATAAGGAAGTGAAGTGTGTGGTGCTTGGCTCCCTGGTGACTGTCCATCGAACGTTCAAAGGTCTCCTGCTCTTGAGCAGGAGTCCCCTGGCTAAACCCATCATAGATCCACGTTACCAGGACTTCTGTCCCAGAGATTTGCCTGTAGCTTCAGAAAGTGCTGTGAGTCCTGCAGCTAGAAGTGGTAGTTCGGGGTGACGAAGTGGGCATTTGGATCTCTTTGAGTTTTGTAAAACTGGTTTTGCATGCTGTGCTTTGAGATGACCAAGTGCAAACAGACAAGTTTGAGAAGCCCTGAGGCACTACGCTTTTCAGAGTTGGTCATTTGGGTGGGTAGAGAGGCTCAGATTTCCTCAGGTGTTTCTGCTCTATTGACATGGATACCAGTAGTACACTCAGAAGCAGCTTTCAGTTTCTTTTCCTGACTGGAGAGGTGTCTGCTTGGGGAAATAAGGTGTAGGGTGGAAAAGGTAATGCAAAATAAAGGTGTGTAGAATAAAACAAAACTTTCATTGCAGCTTTTGAGTCAGGATTGGGTGTGCATCGAAACCAAACCTGGAATCAAAAGCTTCCCTGCCCTTCAAGTTTTGGAGTTGTAGCTAAAGGGGTGGAGGGGTATTCTGAAAATAGGTAAAACTAACATGGAAGGATTGATCAACATAAAGAAATTAATTGCTTTTTCCTCCTTCAGGCATCAGGTATGAATGAATACAATGAAAATCAGAAGAGAGCCATTGAAACAGCTTATGCCATGGTAAAGCAACATCCAGGGCTTCCCAAGATCTGCCTCATCCATGGACCGCCTGGCACAGGGAAATCAAAAACTATTGTCGGACTTCTGTCTCGTGTTTTGAGAGAAGTGAGTGAATGTGATTGCCATATGCTGGTGTTTGGCTTCCCAATGGAAGTCAGTGATAGCTTAAGCTAAATGGAAGTGTAGCATTGGTACTTGCTGGGGATATATAAGCTAGCTTAATTAAATCCATACCGTATAGGGTGTAAAGATGGAAATAATACCTTTTGGGCATCTTGGAAAACACTTACTTTGCAGATCTTGAGAAGCAGAATGAAGAAAATGTGCATAATTGGTAGTATAAATGCTTGTTACTTAAAAAAGCTTAGTATTTTGATGTATTAAAGACTGTTACTTGGCCTGTGCCATTTCTTTGTGTTTCATATTAGCATCCAGTAGATGGAAATTTATGGAAATAGTATATTTTACTTGTTGTTACTCAGTGTAAGACATACATTAAGAGGTATTCAGGTGCAATAGTCCTTGTACTCTGTATGCTGATCAATATGAGCATACAGTCTGACTTTTAAATTACAAGTTAAAACAATCTGGAGAGCCTATTTTGATTTATTGTTAATTAATCTACAGAATACTAGAAATGAGAAAACAGCTCAAACAAGTTCCAAGATCAAGAAAAACCGTTTCCTGGTTTGTGCGCCATCAAATGCTGCTGTTGATGAACTCATGAAAAAGATCATCATTGCATTTAAGGAAAAATGCCAGAACAAACAGGAGCCTTTGGGTATGGTTTATTTTAAATTTCTCTTTATATCTTAAATAGGCAAAATGTGAAGGAGAAACTGGAGCAGTTGATTACATATAATACTTATACGCTATGCTAAGCAGCGTTTTTCTCTTAGGGAACGTGACTGATACAGCCTCGTACTGTTATTAATTTTAATATGCTTTTCAAAAAGGTGTATTTTGTGGGTTTGGTTTTTGTTTGTTGTTTTTTTTAAACAAATTACACTTTGTCTTTGTATAGACGTTGACCCTTTCCTCATAGTGTTAGTTGCAATACACAATTTAAGTTCTCCTTCAGGACTTGAACATAAGACTATTACATTGATTTTGAATAAAACTGGACTTCACTGAACATTCTAAATACTGATGAAAATTTCGATTTGTCAGAGTGTCTCACTATTGCTTGGTTTTGTTTGTGTGTTGTTTTTTTTTTCTCTCCTTCTAATGTGTGACTAATACTAAGTAGATGAATCTGAATAACATTCTTAACTGTTAGCCACCACTAAATTATAGGGAATTGGTTGAGTGTGGGGGTTTTTTTTGAGTTCGGAATTACTTTTTTTTTTTTGTAGCCGCATTTAAAGAAGTACAAGGAAATTGTTGCAAACCCCTGAAAATCAGAAAAGGAAAAAGCTTGTTTGATATCCACGATGTCTAAATTTATGTTTTTTCTCTCTTGCACCAAAGTGCAGAGGGGATTGATGCAATCTGAAAGTGTTTTGACTCTGATTTTGTAAACAGGAAATTGTGGTGATATCAAATTAGTGCGACTTGGTGCTGAAAAAGCAATCAACAGTGAAGTCCGGGGATTTAGTCTGGATAAGCAAGTTGAACATAGAATGAGTAAGTAATATGCAAATCAGACTTTTTATTCAGTTGTCTTTAAGAGCTTGATGGCGTTTTGCACTTGAGACTATGTGTCCCTTAAGAGGGAGGATCTGGTAGAAGATTTTTCTATAATATTGTTTTTCTCAGTCTTACTGAGAAAGCGTCAACTTACATGTGACCTAAAATCTACACAAAAGCAAAGAAATAAGAAAGAGAACTTCATGGGTTTTTTTAATATATTTTTTTAAAGGCATTGTACTAAATGCATGTTAAAGCTATTTTTTATAAGTAGTGCAGATATGCAGCATGAGAACTACAGTTGGAACCAAATCTCATCATCTTTGTTTTACAAGACCTTGATAGAAAAAGGGAAATGCAATAAAAATGAGTGTATCTATTTGTTTTTAATAACTTAAGATGCGTAACTGAGGGTGAGTGTCATAGTAACATGTTTTTTCAATTCCTTCCATGTATTTTCCTATGTTTTTGTTCTAGAACGAAAGCCAACTGACTATGATCGGGATCTTCAGAAGAAAAAAGAAGCTTTGGATCAAAAGCTGGACATGCTGTCTCGTCAGCGTGCCAGGCAGAGATGTGAGAAGAGGGAGGTAATAATAAGATAATAGTACTTTTTAGTCCTGTTTATGTTTTGTGTGTCCATGACTGAATCCAAAGAATAAAGAACTCTCTTTTAATGCCCTCTCTGAGAAGTAACTCTCTCTTTGCTTTCTTTTTTCAACTAATAGCAACGTTGGTTAGCATCATGGAAGGGAATGAAGAACGTTGCATAAGGAATTTATTTGCTTGTACTAGTCTTTTCAACTGGTTGATCATGCCACTTCTTGTTCTCATATTCAGGAGTCTTCATTTGGTTCTGTCACCAGTTAGATTTTTAGTGTAACCATATTTATAAATCTTAATGATTTAATTTTGTTTTATACTTCAAAGCTCTGGTTTTGTTTAACTGGAAATAGTGAGATGCCTCGCAATCTGAGATTTTGGAATCTTTGTGGCACTTAAAGTTTTCTAATCTTTGTCTAAAAGTTTGGCATTTGTTGTCAAATTGCAGGTTTCTGATGGTAAACTGTTTTCCCAGTTGCACAGAAATGTAAGGTGTAGTATTGTGCATTGCAAAGTCTAAGTATGTTGACAAATTTCTAAGAAACTGATCAACCTCTTCAGAGACATGATACTAAAAGACAATTTGAGCAGTCTAAATATTTAGAAAATGAGTTAGGGTATGAGAGGAAAAAGGGTGTAAGGGAAATGTGAGGTGGTATTTTTTCCTCATACATGGTTTCCCTTAATTTCCCCTGTCTAGAGTCAAATGTTAGATGATGAAATCGGCAGACTTTCGAAGGAGAGACAGCAGCTTGCTTCTCAACTGAAAGAGGTAGGAATTTATCCTTAAGGCAGCTCCTTAAGTATTTATATTAGAGGGCTGGTTAGCTCAGTCAATGGAGCGTAGCGCTAACAACGCTGAGGTCGCGGGTTCGATTCCCATTTGGTCCCCATGTGTTGCCTGATCTAGTCGAGAGGTGGCATCCCTGGCGGAAGGGAGGCTGGATTAAAATGATCTCTAAGGTCCCTTCCAGCTTAGGCCATTCTATGATGTGATATCCTTGATATTCTTTAGTTGGGGTGGAGGTTTACTTTCGATGTGGCTGGGAGTATTTGTTAAAGTAGTAGGTAAATAGAAGCTGTGCACTAAGTTATGGATGGCCTGGTGTGAAATCCAGGTGTACTTTGGCTGCATAGTGCAAAATGAAAAATTAAAAAAAGGTGGGACTATTCACTATTGCACTTAAGGATGAATTTTAAACGAAATGTGGCATATTTGGCAAGAAGGTAATAGAAACGCGTATGTGCTTGTGTTCTGGGGTGTGTCTGCATCACCACTTCCGTGTCCCTTAAGTCCTACTAGAATTGAGATTCTTCTGAATGTTTTTAAGTAAAGCAACAGCTGGAAGAATTTATTTTTTGTGTGTGTATGGAGATAGATCTGAAAGTGGAAATAGGCACTGATAGCAAAACCAGCAATTAAGGCTGGGTAGCATGAACTGTGAGATTAATGAAGGTTCATCTTTAGTGCATGTATGCTGACCCTTAATGGTCATGGAGGCTTGGAATTATAAATGTGATGGCAAACCAAACTTTAGCTGACAGTCTGTCTAGATTGCAGGGCTGTAGAGATAAAGAAATACTTCTTTCCAGTTTGTTACCTCTGTGGCATTGATCTGTAATTTAAAGTGAAATTAGCGCTTCAGTTCGATCGATTTGTGACTTTCATTTGTAGTAACGCAGGTATTCGTTGGGATAACGCGTTGTGTGTGATCTGTTTGGCAGTTAGAACTGTCCAGGCAGTGAGAAATTGCTCTAAAGTGATTCAAGAAAGCTGAAAGAGGAGATGTGGTGTCCTGTTGTACTTTTGAAGGTCCGGGGGCATTCTCAGAAAGTGCAGACAGATATCATCCTGGAATCTGACATCATCTGCTGCACACTGAGCACAAGCGGAGGAGTTCTGCTGGAATCTACTTTTTTGCGGCGAGGAGTTGATTCTTTCAGCTGTGTCGTTGTGGATGAGGTCAGTAAAGCTGTTCACAGTTACAGCATGTTCCACCTCTGAAGTCTGCCTAATTTAACTGATAATCAGCCTGTCCTGCTATGTGGAGCCACAAGAAGAAATTACTTTTTTTTCCCCCTTTTCTGACTTTTTTGATGTTTTAGTGGCAGATGGCTTTTGCTTAAAAATCATAGCTGATGCCTGGTTCTTGCTGTAGGAATTTCCAGATGGTTGGGTTATATTTGCTGTCTGTTTGGAGAGCTCTGAATACTAAATAATAAAATAAAAATTCCTGTTTGTATGTTTTATTAGGGAAAAATGAATCTTTCTCTTTTAAAAATTATTTTTCATAAGACTTAAAAAGAATTTGAGTTTTCTGGCTCTGTCACATGAAATTTAGTATACTTCCCTCCACTCCTTTGCTTACAACTTCTATGTTTTATCCTGTTTGCATATACAAAAGGCAGGACAGTCCTGTGAGGTTGAAACACTGATTCCACTGATCCATCGCTGTAATAAACTTGTCCTTGTTGGAGATCCCAGGCAACTTCCTCCTACTGTAAAATCAGTAGTAAGTATTCAGACTGTATTTTTTTTTTTTTTGTGCTATATAGTAGATATTTGTAGAAAATTCAAGTGATTCTTTTCTTTTATGTATATCAGATCAGGATGTGTTTCAGATAACTTTTGCTTGCAAGTTCAGTCTCTGTTATGTGGAGACTGTATCTGTAGTGCCTTCAGAAGTGTGACTGAAGCTGAGAGGTGTGTGTGTATCCTAGCCAACAGTAAGAAGGACTGTTTTAAACATCTGATAAAGATAGAAGGAAAAACAGATTAACTTCTCTAGAAGGGTAAATTGTCTGGAGGCTACATGCTTGGTTATTGAGATCCCACCTGGAAGATCTTGCTTTTCATTATCGTTGTTTTCAAAATTTTACTGTGTTGTAACTCACAAAGGAAAGTAGTCTTTAGCAAGACTACACTAACAAAAATTCAGATTTATGCAGGTAATCTTTACTGAAATAGAAAGACTAACACAGAAAATTGAAGTACAGGTACTTGTCATTTTGTCGGCAATTAAAAAATTTAAAAGGAAACAGGTAGTTTTAAGTCAGAAAGCAAATTCACATTGTTAATTTGGGACCTAATTCCCCAGGAGTCAGTCTCACGTTTTTCCTCTGGCAGAAAGCTCAGGAATACGGCTACGATCAGTCCCTGATGGCGCGGCTGCACAAACACCTGGAGGAGCAAGTGCAGAAGAATGTTTTGCGGAGCCTGCCGGTGGTGCAGCTGACGGTGCAGTACAGGATGCACCCTGACATCTGCCTCTTCCCATCCAATTATGTTTATGGCAGGACTCTAAAGACTGACAAGTGAGTAGCTCTTTGAAATCCGCCCGCTCAGAAAGTAGAACAAAGACATTTTTCATATCAGGATATTCTCCCAAGTCTGAAAATTCTTGAGGTTGTGCAGTGAGGGGGGAAGATGCTTAGTTGGAGAAAACTTGTTTTCCATCTCTTGTTAGTGCTGACTGTGATACTCAGGTAAACTCTGTGAACTCACTTAAAATTGAGTATACTTGCTGCTTGGTGTTAATTTCCAAGCCTCAGGTATATGCAGGTAGTAAATTAAGGACTCTTGAGAAAAAAACTGAAAATTTCTTGTATTTGATAGCTATAGTCTAAATAAATGAAGTTTCAGCTCTTAGAATTTCTTTAAGGTTATCTAGTAATAAAAATATTATTTACAGAGCCACAGAAGAGAACAGATGTTCTTCAGAATGGCCTTTCCAGCCCTACCTTATTTTTGATGTAGGAGATGGTCGTGAGGAGCGAGACAAAGAGTAAGTCCTACGTTCTACTCAGCCAAATTTTAGATTTGCTGCGAGTTCATCACCTGCCCCTCTGTTCCTTATATGCGTTAAGTAGCCAGGACTGCGTTTTCAACTTGATTTGATTTTACGAAAGAGCGAGTGTTAAATGTTTTTGGTTTGCTTTTTATTTATTTAATCTGAAATTGCTTTTAATCCTGGTTTGACGGTCTGTTAGGGGCCAATGAATGCCTGCAATCTTTGCTGACTCTAGTAACACTTTGAGTTCCTGATCGTTAGCTCGGTTGGTTAGAGCGTGGTGCTGATAACACCAAGGTCGTGGGTTCGATCCCCGTTTGGGCCCCATGTGATCTGGTTGAGAGGCATCCCTGCCCATGACAGGGAGGTTGGATTAAATGATCTCTAAGGTCCCTTCCAGCCTAGGCCATTCTATGATTCTATGATTATTTTTTTTTTAGCAGTAACTTTGTGCTTTCACAGCTGCATGCTGTTACAGTGCCAGAAGGTGGCAGGCTCAGTCCTCCCCTTTGCCTATCCTGTAAGGAAAGCAAAGCCTCTGTAGTTTTAAGGGAATGTTAAGTGCAGCCTTGCAGTGCTGCCACTTCTCCCGGTGTTAAGAGCCCTGCATCAGGGCCTGCTCACAAAGTTCTTCCAGCCTCAGTTGGAAGGAAGCTGCAAAAGTTCAAGACAGGAGCTTTGACTTCCTAATCCCCCTCCCAACTGGGCTGAAGTGTTGAAACTGAAACAGCTGTCAAACGTATTTCTGTAATGTTTCCATTCTGTCTTGTTCAGCTCTTTTAGTAATCCTCAGGAAGTGAAGCTGGTGCTGGAATTAATTAAAACAATTAAAGAAAAAAGGAAGGATCTGGGTCTTCGTCGCATTGGAATAATTACCCCTTACAGTGCACAGAAAAAGAAAATTCAAGAACAACTGGACAGAGTGTTTGGGAGTAACAGGTAAAAAGCATGAGTTTTCAAATGGAACTTGGCTCTTGCGCATTCGTCCTTTGGTTTACCCTCTTAAAATAACATCAAAAACTCTCAAACTTTCTTCTGTACTTAGTCATGCTTTTAAAGGAGACATGCAGTCCTGCTTAGAACAAGTGTGGCTTCTTTGTACCATTGTGCAGTTGCTGTAGACACACTTTGATTATGTTGCTGTTCTGAATAAAGCTGATTTACCAGAAAGCATAAAATTCCAGACAGACCTGAACAGCTTTTTAATAGTGATACTGGCATCAGAGAAGTAAGTTGGGCTTAAGGTTCATACACTGAAGCAGAAATCTACCCTGGATTATTTTGACAGGTGATCCTTAAGGATAGCATTTAGGCTATTTGCATCAGTGTGTTGCTTAAAAATTCAACTACCATAGTTTTAGTGGCTTGCTAATTTCTTTCTTCAACAGCCCAGGAGAAGTGGACACAGTGGACGCATTCCAGGGACGAGAGAAAGACTGTGTCATAGTGACCTGTGTCCGGGCAAACAGCACTAGAGGGTCCATCGGGTACGTTTCTCTTCGGTGATTTGCAAGTCCAGTTTCCACTGATGATCTAGATAACAGTTATATTTTTTTTTTCGTATGACCAACTAAAAAGTTGTAGGGAGCAAGTCACTGCAGCCAGAAATTAAACGGTATTTTAATGTGGGAATTAATGTTACTGGTTTGAGATCTCTGAACAAAAGGGACACAGAAATGTTCAGCATCATGTTCTGCATTACATGTTGATGAATTTGCACGGCTGCCCTGGCCTGTCTCTGTTTCAGTTTGGCAGGATTGGTCTTGGGCACTTGACTCTTTGCATTAGTACCACAACAGTTATTTTTCTTGGGGCTTCTTCTATATATATTGTAACTTTCTGGATCTTGCTGTCTTAAAATGAAATTTTCTGTGACTGTCACTATCCTACTAATAGAGCATTCTGTCTGTAGAAGCGCTGTTAGCTAGTCATATACGTTGCGAGGAATGTGATGCAGATGAGTCAGATCTTTGATTTGTAGATGAATCTACTTGTCTTCTGAATTTGGAGGAAACTTGCAGAAGTCTTGATTCAAGATTCCAGATTTGATAAACTTATATGGTTTTTTTCCTGTCTCAAACAGAAGGAACTAGGTACTGGGTATGCTATTTACCCCCATGTGCGCAACAGCAATTGTTGATTTGTTTGTGTAGCTTATGGACCATTTTAGTTTAAAAACCAGTGGTGGATTCAGGCCTTCTTAGAGTTCATTGCCTTTTAAGCTAAACTGTGGGAAGTCTGTTTTCATAAACAAGAATCTTTGTTTCTGCATACCAGATTTCACTAAGCTACTTATGCTTCTCTGATGCTAATTTTCTAATTGCTAGATAAAGCGCTTTTAATTGTGCTGATCCATGCTACTTTGGGAAGAGAAACAATCCCAATCCTATAGTAAACAACAGTGATGCTTTTTGGAGATTTCTTCATCTAGTTGACGGAGTTTGGAAACTGAAGGCAGCTAGAACCTGCCAGTTCTTGTGGCTGACACAGGACTTAACCTCTATCTGTCCTTTTGGAAGAAAGCTTTCCAGCTTACTGTATTGAAGTTTTATATACTAAAGCTCTGATAGTGCAGTGCCGTAGAAGTTGTATGTACTGATGGCTTGGACATCTCTGTTTCAGGGCCAGGCATCATTGGCGAGATGTGATGGGAAAGTTTTTTTTGCCTCAGTCTTACTCCTATGATCCTGTAGCTGAGCAAAGTATTTTGGGCTCCAAGGTTGCTAGTCTGGCAGTAAATTCACTCTGAAAGTAACTTGAAAAGGAAGGAAAAACTACAAGGAATGAAAACAGTTTTCTTTTCTCCTTTCCTGAGAAAATAATCTTGTTGTCTTTCAGTTTTAAAAGCTGTTAGGAATACTTAGTAGTCTTTCAAGATCCCTTTCTTTTTCTCCCGAGACCTAGAGAACGGTATTACCTGTGCTGCTGGATCCACTCCTCTGGTTTGCTCTATTTTTACCTGCCCTGCCCAAATTTTCTGGGGTGGCTCTGGGACCTTTGCAGTCTTTACTACAGGGATTGTGAATTTGCTGAAGGTCAGTGCCGTGACCACAGTATCAGTCTTTGATGTTGGACGTGCTCAAACTAAGTTGTATGAGACTTCATATTGCAAACTGTGTTAGTGTAGAATAAACTGTGTGTTTTGGGAGGTCTTTCATTAGAGAAGAAATAGTTGATATTAGTTCCACAAACCTCTTTTGGAGTTCTGCTGGTAAATCAGCACTAACAGAAACCAAGCTTTAAGAAGGCACTACACCTTTATTTGTTTAGATTTCAGTACATTGGTTTGTGATCCCACAAAAACAGACTAGACTGTTTTCCTAGAGCAAATAAAAACTCTTCTGCAAGAAAGTACTTTTTCACTCTTGAAGCATGACTAAGCAAAAGTCCTTCTTCATGTGCTCCCAGTGCAGGTCACCTTTAAAATAAAATATTCATGTCCAGCCTTCAGTGTTTCAGCAGAAAATTTTCCCATTCATCAGGCCAAATATTATTAATCTGTTACAGTTCAAGTCAAAAAGAAGCTTAAAGTCTTGATAGGTGAAGTGAGGTTGATGTCTTCTGTACTTTGAGGAACATTTAAGGAAGCAGTGGTTGGCATTAAGAGGGGATTTGATCTAAGAAAAGAAACATCAATGGCAAGAGCTGGAAAGAACTGGTATTACCTTTTCTGGTAAAGAGCTGGTATTTGCCTTTCTTTCATCAGGGAGTAAAGGGCTTTGCAGGGAGGGGTGAAAGAAGGAAAAAACCAGTTCATGCAAAGCCCGTCACATAAGGCACGGCTGCTGTGGTGGGATCTAGGGATGGGCTGTGAACTGCCACTGCCTTTGTAACTGCTTCTGTTATCTTCATTTCACTGAAATTGAACCCTACATCTTTTTCTCCTAACACTTAAACCTCACAGTAGTAGTAGCTTAGGAGCTTAGTTTTGTCTTGTCACCTAGGTTCCTGGCAAGTCTTCAGCGTCTGAATGTTACGATTACTCGAGCCAGATTCAGCCTCTTCATCCTTGGAAGACTGGAGACGCTCATGGTAGGTACAACGTTAATGAAATGAGTGTCTGTGATCCACCCTCTGAGGGCATGTCAGGGCTGGGGAAGTGAAAACCGTCCTGAGGCTGCTCTAGTCTATGAAAGGGGACCGTTTCTAGGGTATTGTTAAATTAGTACAATCCAGGTCTCTGAGGGTTCTCTTTGGCTGTAACTGTCATGAAAGCTTTAAGAAAATGATACTGTTTTCCTTGCTTCCAAGAAGGAAAGTTAGAAATTACTCTCACAATATTTCTAGGAACTAAATTACAACACAGTCCTTTACAATTCAAGTGTAGAGGTTGTGAAAAACCGTTTCTCTACTGGTAAAGACAGGATGGTGGCAGAGATGCATTCTTGCTTGATCCTTACGGTTCCTCTAGCTCCAGTTATGGCAGTTGTTACTTGATACTTAAGCAAGGAAAATGATTTTAAGAAACCCAAACCATTCCAAACCATTCCCCTGATTTTCAGATCATTTTTCCAACACTGCTTTGTGTACTTATGTGACTTGTGAAGATACTTTTTGCTTGCATTCTTTGAAACACCTGTTTCTGAAACAGAACTACATATTTAAGGAACTATAAAGGCCTACTGAATGTGTAAAGAATGCTCTTGAATAGACTTAATGTCTTACAGTGCTTGATTTTTATTCTTTTTCCGGAGGGGGAATGTTAGCTGCACCACTAGAGGGCGTTAAAGCCCTGTCCCTGTTTCACTCTCTGTACGAGTGGTTTTCATAAATATAGAAATTGTCATTTTAAGTAATAGCTCACTGATGGTTGAAAGTACCTTCCCTGTGTTACAGCAGCCAGAGTGCCTATTGCTGTTTTGCAAGTGAAACATAAGATTCTTCCATTCCAGAAGGAACATAACAGTGATTTCCATGTCAGTTGTGTCAGGTACTAAAGGGGTTGTCCATCCTCTGTCCATTTGTGTAGATTTATTTCTCATACAATTTTTTTTTTGGGGGGATGTCTCTTTCTGTTCTTTTTCTAAAGGAAAATAGAGACTGGAATGAGTTGATTCAGGACGCCCATAAACGAGGTGCCATTATCAAGACATCAGAAGAAAACTATAGGAAAGATGCTGTTAAGATTTTGAAGTTCAGGTCAACAGTGCGGCCCCCAACCAAACCAGAGACAAAGAAATCTCCTCTGCAGCCTTGTTCTTCCAGTAGCAAGAGGGATGAGCTCGCAAGCCCAAAGGAGGTCAGCAGCCCCACGGGACACGTGGCTAGTGCTGGCCACACTGAAGCCGAGGGCCCCAGCAGGCAGCGCAGGCTGCAGGCTCCCGGAGAGGCAGCGCCTCCGGGCCCGTGGAAGCTGCAGCAGTGCGTCCCGCTGATCGAGAGAAACTACGGGACCCGAGGCTGGCAAGCATGGCTAGTAGGACTGAAACAAAAGGCAAGGAGCAGACCTCAAAGGACAGTAACCAGTCAGCCCAGAGCAGTCTGGGATCAACGTCACAGCAAGGCACTGATGTGTCCTCAGCTGCCAGGGATCAGATTTCCAGAACAGAAATTTCTAAGAAGCCCCAGCACACGATGGGACGATGCAAAGGGCCTTCTGTGGTGTCTTCTGCAACTCACCAGAAGGGTAACCAGGGAGTTCTTGTGTCGAGAAGCAGCTCAAAAGGCCATGGTGAGGGAGGTCACAGTAACAGCAGCAAGTGGAGTGAAGAATTAATGAGGAGAATGCCAGAGGAATTGCCGGAGACGAGCGAGTCAAACAGTGCCAAGCGAAGAAAGACCTCTCACAGACTTTAGTATTAAATATCTATTCCCAGATTTCTGTCTTTCCAGGACTGTATTTTAAATTATTTAGTATGCCTGGAACTCCCTTATATTGATACCACTACTGTCGGTAGATCTGACTTTTCCCTATCCTGTCCCTAATTGTTAAGGGGACTTTATACCTGACAGTTGGTAGCTTTGAGCCTTCGAAAAGTAAAGGCAGGTAGCTGTGTCGCTTGGAAGAGCAGTGAATTTTGTCACCTAGGAAGTTAAGATTGTAAATGTTTAACAGTGTATATTTGTACAGTATAAAAATTATTTTACAATTTAATTTGGCAAGTATATAGCTTCTTGTTTCCTTGTGCAAATGCTAATTTCTTAGTAATTTTTTAGGAAGAACCAGAGCGAAAGAGGAAAAAAGCCAAGCAACAAACAAACCCTCCCCAAATCATAAAAACAGCTCGACTTCTTTTTTCCTTTTGCACTAGTAAGCCTAATTTATTTGATAGCAAAGAGTGAATGTTAAAAATGTGGTAGCAGTGATTCTTTCTCGTGCTCCACTAGTGCCTCAGGAAAGACTGAAGGCAGATGTACATTAGTTGAAAGGAGAGATTTCTACTTATTTTGTATATTTTATTGCCTGTTTTTATAGGAACAGAAGAGCTTTCGTGTATACAAATGTGCCTTGAGTTTTGCTCTTGCTGCTGCTTCATTGGTTGGAATCCTTTTTTGTTGCAATGGCAACACAAACAGCAGATTAAAGCCTACGAGGTCTGTTTGGTCCCAGTGAATCCATGTGACGAATAATCAACAGCACTGTGGAATCTTGGTCAAAGATCTAGTTAACACTTACGGGTAATGACACTTGAGTTTCATTGTCTAGAGCTTTTGGAGGTCTACAGAGGTAAAAAGGGCAAGTGATTGTTCTAGTGGTTATTACTGGATTCTTTCCGCTGTGTTGATGAGGAATACGTAATGGGTAAAATAGGATGGGGGAAAACCAAAACTATTTTTAAGAAAGCCTTCCTCTCATCATAACATTTCACAATGGAAGGGGAATTATTTCTCCTAAGAATGCCTTTGGGTCGCTATGAAGCATCACTTATTTTCTGGAGTACGTGTCTGTCTCAGGGAGGCGAAGAGCAACGTTTCACATGCGCCGAGTTTTGCATGGAGATGGTCCAGCACACTCTGCCTGAGAGTGCAGCAGCTTTGTATGTTAACACAAGTTGGGTGTTTGTGAGTGGGCCAGGTTGCTATCTCCATGCATCTGTCTTAAAATGAGCTGCCAGATCTCCCTGGTGGGAATTTAGTGACGCTTTCTCATTAAGTTTTCTGTCCTGATGCATTCACTGCAACAATTGGTGTTAGCTTTGTCATTTTAACCCACTGCCAAAGAGGTGCGTGCGATCTGGCTCAGGGAAACACAGGCGCCTTACCTTGCAAAACATCAGGCAGTGGTTCCGACTGTGATTGCCTTAACTTACAGCCTTAATCTGGGTGTCCAAGCCCAGAACAAAGGTGCCTGACTGGTACCAGCTGTGCTGTAAGTGTGTTGGGAGGCTTTTGGTTGCTGCGTGTGACCGGGCAGCTCATTGTGCTGTGTATTACAGAGCGTTTTCAGATCATGGGGGAGAATCTTTGAGGTGCCTGTGAAGTGAAATCAGCATATGCGCATTGTTTAGCTCTCGTTATTCATTAGGCTGCAACCTTAATAGCTTCAGTGAACCCTGACCATCTCTTGTCAGCAGTATGTGCTCTGCTACAACTGCTCTGACTCTTGCTTGATGTTGTGTGTCTTGGGTGAGAAGGAAGGCTGCTTGAATGAATCCCACTGTCACGAACTGGACATTTTGGTCACTCCCACATCACAGAATCCATGCTCTCTCGGTTAGCTCCCTGTATGTTAATAGGAATATTGTCATCTTTCATACCTCTTGGCTCTTCTTGGCAGGGCTATGCTGACCTGCCTGCTGTTTCCACTTAGCACGTTAAAAAGGCTGCTATTCTGCAAACGGCTGTAGGATCCTATAGCTGTGGAAGCCATTTAGACTGTCTTTATGTAAATAAAATGAAGCTGGCAACAGTGTGAATGACAAATGCTTTTCTGACCATTAAATACAGTTTTGTCAAAAGAATGTTTGTCTGAAACTCTTCTAGATTTCTTTCTCCTTAATCTACATTTCCGGATGTGTTCCGCAAGGTATACCTGCGGTGCTGATGCCAGGGAAGCACGGAGCAGTTCATGCTTCCAGAGCAGGGCACAACATGTAGTGATTGAGGATAAATGACATTCCCAGACCGAGGTGACGTCTGAAAAATAACATGGGAACCCAGTGATTTTGGAGCTGAAACTGTTTTTTGGTTGTGTTTTGGGGGGTTTTTTTTGAGTTACTGAAGTGTGGTGAGATGCTGGAGTTTACTTTTGGGTATGGAAGGGAGAGACAGGAGTATCCAACAGCTGGAGCTGAGCTGTTCATTCACAGCCTGGTGGTGACTAGCAAAACCAAGGATAAGCAGAACCACAGTCCTAAAAATGCAACCTGCTCCTCTAGTCTGCATAAATAAATGATGGCTGAAATGACTGCTGTGTTGTAAATGGAATTTATAATGTTAATGATATAATACAATCTCTTGCCACGATGGATCTGTTCCCAAGTCATATAAAAGGTCTCCTTTCTTGTCTTTTTAAGATGTTTGGAAAGGAGCCCAATGCCTTCCTTAGTGCAAATAAATGTAAGTGAGGCAGTCTTGTACATTGAATAGCGCTGACACGTGAGACCTTCTAGCCATATGTACCTGTCTGCAAGGACTTCATCTACTTTGCCGCCAGCTCTCTGACAAGCAGTGGCAGAAATGAAAATGGGGTTTGGGTGCACGTTTGGAATGATGAAAATGTGGAAAACCTTGTTTTACAGCCTGCCAGGCTGCACTGGTGTGGCTGTCCCATTTTGCCACTGCTGTCACTGTTGTGTTAAACAAGAACTCCCTTTGCTACAAAGAAATCCCATCAGTTTGCGCTCTCTGTTTCATCCTGCGAACACGGCAGGTTTGGGATGGAGCTTTTGGAGCCCAGTATTCTTGCTGGCCAGGGGAGAAGGTAGTTACGTGGTAAAAATGGGTGGTTTTAGGCTTTCCTCCCACGTTTCATCCTGCAGTGAAACTTGTTATGACATCTAGAGAATCAAAATGACAAAGGAGCCTTTAGGACAGTCTGAAGCTCTTCTCTGCATTTCAAATAAGTGTGCGTTTTTTAACCAGTTTGTGTGGTAGTGGCCAAACTCTCCAACTCCCTGCCAAAAGGGCTGAAAAGATGGCAATACAAAGCTCTTCAAACCCCACCTCTGTTCTCTCTGAGCAAGAACGCTCAGCTCTGTCTTTTATTTGCATTTGGGACTTTTCATGAAAGCCAATCACACAAAACTTGGTTCTCTCACTACTCCAGCCTCCGCAAGGCTCCTTACAAGTCACTCTTGTAAATGAGATGCCTGCTTCTTCATCTTTAGAAAAAAACCGTGTAACATACCTGGTAAGTGCCAATGGAATTTTTTCCCCCTTCTTCTGTCTCCAGCTCCCAGGGACTGTAGGCTTGACATTTTGTCTGGCAAATAGGCATAAAGCCAGACTGCTGTGAACTCCTCTGCAGCTGCGACTGTGGACTCAGCCTGGACACAGCAATCTGTCCCACCAGGCAGATTTTTGTTGCTTTGGGGCTTATTTAGATTTGTCAGTACTCTAAATAGTTAAAATCAGAGTAGAATTGGAGGTAAACAATAAAAATCAAAAGCTCTACTTGTACTGTTTGAAGAGTTCACTTTTTTTTTTGTAGACAGAAGTGTAATTTAAAAACTATTTCAAATGAATCAAATGCTGCCTGCGTGCCTGCGACAGGATCCACGTGGAAACCTCTTGAAAGAGTGCAAGTGGCTTTTCTCAGAAAGAGAAGTACATTTTGGTTAACCTTTCCACAAGTAAAGTATCAAGCTCATTGGACAGCTTTTCCCATATAGAGGCATTAACTGATGTACAAATGTTTCTATCACAAAGACGATGAACTTTTATATCTGCAGATACTTGCTGTGATGGTTTCTCTCTGTGTTATTTCAATAATGCTCTATTCTCTCTGTGTAGGCACCTGTGTGCTAACAGGCGTCTGCAGTTAATGGATCTTCAGCACCGAAGCTCTAAATTATTTTCTTAAATATCAAGTTTTGTGTGAGAGGATTTTTTTTTCCTGTCTTGTAGTGGTTTGTGTCCTGTGACTGCCAGTCCTCGAACACCACTGGATAGGTAAAGCCATCCCGACCTCCAGCCCGCAGGGCTGGCTTTGTGTCTGCAGGCAGAGCCGCAAGAAGGGAGCCTGGAACTCCCTCTTTTGGCCCTGCCCTTGCTCACAGCCTGAAGGCCATTCCGTTTCTTCTGTGAGAACAAGTATGTCGTGATTGTCCTTTGCAGTTGCTATGTCTTGGAGGGCGTTGCTTCTGCACAGCTAGGAGAAGCCTGAGAATGGTTATGTGTAGTGTGGAGGGTGGATCTGTGTTTTCTTCCCCAACATTTTTCAGGTGTCCTTTGGCCTAGCTGTAGGAGGGTTAGCACCGCAACTTTGGAAGTTACAGAACTATCCATTGGGCCTTGCTTAGAGAAGGTCCAAGATGGAACATCGTGGGTATTCTGGGTTCAGAGCGAGGTGGTGCCATCTCTCTTGCTCTGAGTTAGGAAGCTAATGATGTTTTATCTTAAAAACAGGAAAACAAAACCCTCAAACCAACCAACACTCAATCAAACAAGAGGAAATTCCCCAAACCTAAAAAGGTCTAGTGCAGTGATCTATCACCTTCAGGAGTCTTCATTCCCAGGCTGTTCTGAGTTTTGTCTTGGGCTTTTGAGGTTATTTTCTATAGGAATTTGGTGCTGCTGCTGCTGCTGCTTGGCACATAAAAACGCAATAGAAGTGTGTGTTTGCTGGGCGCAGAGTTTGTCTGGGATGTGGCTTTATGAAGTAGTAAATTTTCTGTTGCTTAATCTAATATTCTAGAGAAAAACACTAGTGCAGAGAAAGGAGAATGTTGCTTCACCTTCCAGAAGTGCCATTAGAGATCTTGATCTTGTTACAGTCTTTTCAATGCTATTACTTTTAAGACCAGTAACATATGAGGATTTTACACGTATTGAAGTCATAAAGTACAAAGAAAGAGCAAGTGTCAATACCAACAGACAGCAAGCGACCCGTTAACAAAGAGAGGCAATGCGTGTGCCAGCCCCCTCCCTCAGAGACCGAATCTCAGCAGGGTGAGTTTAACCCTTATTTGTTTTATGGTGGATTAACTAAGCCCTGGGACCTGCCTCTGTGATGTTAAGTGCTGCTCAAAATGTGCACCAGGTCCATGTTCCTCTTTGATGTGACGATATTCTTCTCTTTTTTTCAAAGCAGGAGTTCACTGCCCCCCTCTCTGTGGAGAAGTGGCTCCCAGCACAGGTTCGCCCGAGCAGGATGGGCTGCAGGGACAGGACCATTGAGACACAGAGTTGAAAAAACAGATGCTGGTAGAGAAGCTCTTGGAGTCCTGTGGCAAGGACACCAGACAAGGAAATGCCCCTAGAGCTCAAGGTTGGGTGGTGTGGGGCTCCAGGGCTGGCTCAGGGAGCCAAGTGGGCTCGGTAGAGCTGGGGCTGCTCCCTTGTCAAAAAAACTAGCCCAGAACTGCATGAGGTGAAGGTGGGGAGTGTTTGTCATCTTCTAATTCTCCACTTGTTCAGCTTCTGGCTTGGTAAAGCTTTAGACGTAACAAAACTAAAGCTCTTGTGTTCATGACATTCCTGTTGTTCTGATCGAGATACATCATTTCTTATCCCGCCTTCATTTATGTGCTTGACTGCACATGCTTCCTCAGACAGGGGTGTGTTTATGAGCCTTCAATGAGTTGATCTAGTTCTTGTGAGCTCTATACTGAAATTCCAGGCTGTAGCTGGTTAAAAATACTCAAAACAAGCAGCTTTTTCTGCAAAGGTGCATTGTGGCACCTGCCGCTCAGGTGAGCCTGCAACAGGGCTGAACTGCTGAGATCCCTCTGAAGAAGCATCCCTGGGCTTCTCCTGCCCCAGGCTCATTTGGAAATGGCCTTTCCACACAGGATCAGTGGTTAATATATCATCCAGGCTTTGCTCATTGTCTGCAGTTAGTAGTCTAACCTAGGTTCAGCAAAGTAATTAGGAGAAATAATTAACAGCACTCAGTGATGAGGCATCCTCTCTCTCCCTCCCTTCTCCCTCACCATGTGATGCACCTTGGTAGTGACTGAGAAAACACAAGAGGACATTATGAATCAAAAAATAAGTCTTTACCTGTAATTAACTGTACACACAAAAAGGAAACTGTGATGATCAAGCAGCCATTAATAGTTGCTTTACTGGAGGAGTATACATCAGAATCAAATGCTCATGGAAAAATGTCCCTTTAAGTTGTGGTTCATTTATAACATTTAATCCAAAGAAAAATAAGTCTCTACCAAAAAAAATACTTGAACCGTACACTATACGGACGTGTGTGGATAAGACACTGCGCTCCTCACGTATCATGTGCCTAACGGCCCCTGCGTTCTCTGTAAGTGCAAGAAAACAAAACCCAGCAATGAAAATACAAACTGATGCAGCAACTAGAGTCGTAGGCAACAGTATGTGCGTGGCCAGGCCAGGCCAATGGTGGGATGTGGGACTATGCAGCAAGGATGGACCAGAGTCCCCCCTTCCCTCCCTCCCCTTCCCCTGCCTGTTGTGTTATGGGGCTCTGGAGTTGTCACGACAGGCTCGTTCAAAACCAGGACACTAAGAAGAGGAAAAAATTAAAAAAAACCCCCCAGCCTATACCAAAGTAAATAAAGTAATAATAAAAAAAACATCCCTTGGATCACGGCACTATTTCACCAGGGCCCCGGCCCTGTGCGGAGCAGGGAAGGAGCATGGCTGGGCTGCGGGACCACGGCCCCGGCCGTCCCCGCGGAGCTGCTTGGCCACCGGCTCTGCACTGCGGCCACCCCGGCTGCTGCCAGGATGGGTTCATGGGCAGGAGTCAGCCTCCCAATGTTCTGCATACCTCTCTGCTTAGAAAGTGGACCGAAAGACGTTGTGCAAGTCCTAGCGTGAAGGAAGGCGGAGGACACGGTGGGGAGAGCTACCCGTTACCTTAGTCTCCCCAGGTCCCTCGGGTGACGCGCCTGGGCTGGGCTCCCTCCTCCGCGGCTTCAGAGGTCCACCCACCCCCGCAGCTGGAGGGGGAGC
>NW_009704111.1:35219-45083 GCF_000703405.1 Apaloderma vittatum
AGCCCACGGGGCAGACGCAGCGCTGGTTCTGGTAGCAGGTGCCGACGTTCTGGCAAAGCAGGAGCTCGTCATCGCAGACATTGGCTGGAGGTGGGAGGGAGGGAAAGATGCAGGTGTTAAGCTGAGGTGTGTTAAAACTCTTGACTGCAGCAGAAGCTAGAAGATTTTGGCTTTCTTTTCTAGCTCCTAGGGGTAAAATGATCCAACCCTTGTAGTGGCAGAGGAACACAGCGGGAGCTGCAAACTCCAGGGGAAAAGCTCTCAAGTCATGTGGAGTTGGGAGGAATGGCTGAAGTCTGCTCACCCTACACGCTGAGTTTCATGAGGCACCCGAGTAGGTGATGCTGAGGGTCTCCCTCTTGTCTGGGCCCATCTCACCCCTGCCTCTGCCCCGGGTACTCACGGAAGCAGCCCTGTCTCCAGTAGTAGTTGGGCAGGCAGTCGTCACACTTGGGCCCTGTGGCACCTTCTTTGCATTCACAGTAGCCGGTCTCATTGCAGCGGTCGTGCATGGAGCCGATCTGGTTGCAGTTACATTCTGGCCAAAGACAGGACTGTTAGTGCTTGTTCTGCCTGGGGGCTTTGCCCCCGCTAATGCCCCAAAGGAGGCATTGAGGACTTTGGAAAAGGCTGGCTACATGCTACAGGAGGGGCCTTAGGGACCAAGGGGCTGGGAGGGCACGGTTGCCGGAGAGGCCCCAACAGCGCAAGCAGCCATGGGTGCAAAACCACCCCTGCTTGATGCTGAGCACCTCCCCACAGACCAATGCATCTGGATCAAGTTGGAAAGATATTTGGGCTTCATTTACAGGAAAGAAATACCTGGGCATGCTGAAGAGGCCATAATGGCTGAGGACACACCACCCTCCAGAGAGAGCCCACCCGCGTGAGCTGTCCCACGTCTCGATGTCACTGCCCAAGGCCACCAGAGCACTCACCTATGCATACATTCTCGTCATCCAGCTCTGCCGAGCTGTTGCGGTAGAAGCCCAGGCGGCAGTGCTGGCAGTGCTGGCCCCTTGTGTTGTGCTTGCAGCTCACGCAGGTCACCACGTTCAGGAAGTCGATGTAGCTGCAGCGGTTGGAGTGGCCATAGCACTCACAGTCTGCGGAGAGGAGAAGAGAGCTGGGGAGCTGGGCTGGGAGCATCCTCCCTCATACTGGCCAGAGACAAGGAGCCATGAGGCTTTGGAGGAGGCGAAATGCAACGGGCACTGCTAATGGAGGGCTGGGCAGCATGAGTGCTGCTCTTCTTCACTGCCGTGGGCGAGGATCGGACTGGAAGCCTTTGCTCATAGAGCAGAGTGGGGACAGGGGGCCTCTCCCCTTCACGTGAGGACAGGCAGGAGCTAACCCCCAGCTGTCCCAGGACATGATCTCTTTAAGGAAATGCGTAATCAGTGAAGGAGAGTCAGGTGTTAATTAAGGAGCAGCCTTGTTAATGAGCAGAGTTCAGTTTGGTGCTTGGATGTGGCTCTGCTGGGGCTGCAGGACCTGCAGGGGAGCTGGGCTGAGGGGGTAATGTGAACAGAAATGATGTCAGCCAGGTCTGAGCTTCCCCAGCCCTCAGAGAGGAGGAGGAAGGATGCTCAAAACTGGGAGGTTGTTCCAGGCTCTTGCATTGAACATTCGAGGATGGCAGAGGGATGGGAAGGAAGGTGCGAGCTGACATGCACATGCAACTGGAGGAGACTTGTCTCAGTGAAATGATGACCAGGGATGATGGAGCAGGGCAGAGGTTTCCCCATGGTTCACAGCTGCCTGAGGAGGAGCTGAGATTCCATTATAATCTTGATCTGCTGTGAAACAACTTCTACCTGTTTGATCAACACCCAAAGAATTTCAGCTCAAATACTTCTGGCTGCTGCAATTCCCAAGTGTTGTTTCACCTTAGGGACGAACCCCTACGTACAGCTAACCACGACTGGGATAGGCAAACCCTCCCCATCTTCTCCATGTTGGAGCCTGCTGGATCACAGTACCTGGGTGAAGACTAGGAGCCCTGAATCACTGTGCTCCCTCCTCTTACCTTTATATGTTTCAATAGGAGCCACTGGGCCAGCATCTGGTTTGAGCCGGATGAGTTTTGAGCTCTTTGAGGATGCTTAAGAAAAATCAGAGACACGCTTTTTCTCGCTGTTTAGCACCACTCCGCATCCTATCCTACCACGAGCTGCTCTGCTAGGAGAACAATGCTGAGTGAAGCCAAGAACACCACTCTGGCACTGCTGGCAGCTATTTCTGCACCAGGCAGCTGGTAGCTGCTAAATTTTTCCTCCTCTTCTCCCCTCCCCAAAATTTGGCGCATGAAAAACTCAATGCATGGCACTATTGCAATGCACGGAGCCCAGAGGAGCCACTCATGCTTCCCCCTTTATTATGCACATTGGGTGGTGTGAATCAAGTTATTCAGGATAACGGTCTACAAGTCTGAATAGCCTGAAAAAAATAATAATAAAATCTACTGGCCATGTCCTCAGTTTGATGGAGGTCACACCATCTGGCACCCAAAAAGATACTAGGACTGCAGCTGGGACAAATGCTATGGAGGTGGCATCTGGAAGGGCTTGCTATGGGTTCCTGAAGAGAACACACCACTCCAGCCCGACTCGTCCCCGCCAGCACGTACCTGGCTTCTTCCTGTGCCTTTTGCCTGCAGAGTGTGCTGTGCGCCCTGCTTTGCTCTTCGGAGCCACTACGTGAGATGATAAAACATATCTGAGTGCTGTGGTGGGGACAGGGCTCCTGGGGCCAGCCTGGCACGGCTGGGATATCTCCTCAGGGTGAGGGGATGCCCTGGCCGGGATGGTGCTTTCTCGAGGCTGTGCCACCAGCCAGACCCCTGCCCCAGGCAGAGCGACTGGGGTGCTGGGGGAAAGGACATTGCTTGCAAATTGGGCTGATGGCGTTTGGTGCTTGGGGGACATTTGTGCTTTGGTAGCCACAGAAGGGGCAAGGTTGTGCAGCCTGACATCCCACGGGAACGGGTCCCACTGGTTTTTGTGGTTTGCAAGCCACAGGTGGCCCATGGCAGGAGGTGGCCTTACTCCCCACCCCCAGGGCTCAGCCATGGTCAGAGTGGGCCCAGTCCTGCCTCTGACACCATCTTTGAGGGTGCTGTGCTGCTGGGGCCTCCTCACGTCTCCATGGAGTCCTGTGGTGGGCTGGCACAGTGTCCAGATCCTACTCCACCAACATGGCCTCCCCAGCCTCCATGGCCATGACAGGCCACCGTGGCCTCCTCCATCCCCTGGCATGACAGCTCAGCAGGGAACATGGTGGTCTCCCCTCATGGGTGCTCACTAGTTGCTTCTTGCCCCATGGCAAGAAACCCCTTCCCAAAGCTGCTAGGGTGCCCATGGGCTCTGCTGAGGCCCAGGGAGATCCCTGCAGCCATCCCAGCCCCAGAAAGGTCTCCATGAGGCTGGATAGAGTGAGCTGAGGTGGACCCTCTGAGAAGGAGAACAGATTGTACGATGGTGGGTCATGCTGAGGATAGGTGGGTTGTCCCCGGGCACTGGGGGAATAACCTGTACTGCCCTGACTTTGGGGACAGGCGTGGTCTTACCTTGAATATTCTCAGGAGGCTCTGGTGGCTTCGGCTTGGGTCCAAGGGCTGCTGTGTTTAGTGGGCGCTGAACAGCTTATGATGGCATCAGTTACAGAGAACATCAGATTTAATACAGATCACCTTATTTGCTTAAAAAGCTGGCAAAGGGACAATGGAAGCTCTAGGCAGGTATCTAGGGTGGGTTGGTAGAACTATATCTGGTAGAGGACGTGTTGAAGCAAAAAAACGAAGTCTCCTGGAAATTACAGTATTTAAAGAAGATAGACAGAAAACATAATCCTAAGCGGAAGGTGTGGGAGCTGCTGGACAGCCGAGTGTTGGCATGTGGTCGTTATATTGCCCAAGCGTGGAGAAAAGCTAAATCTGCAGACACCTGTCAAGACTCAGAAGCGCCCCTTGTTTGGCACAGGCTGTTGGCATCATCTTGCACTGATACCTGCGGTATCGAATGCAGTTTCGTCTCTCTGTGAGGTGAGACAGGCTCCAAAGCACAACAATTCCAAAAAGCCTTAATTTTGTCACTTTCTGCCACCCAGCTGAGTATTTCCAAACACTGGGTTGTGTCCTGGGCCCAGCTTCAGCAGTTGTTATGTTCTGCACTGGAAGGGATGTTAATGTCTACGCTGGAGTGAGCTACAGGGATCTCATCTGGGAAACAGGACTTGAGCACCGACAGGCAACTGCTGAAGCGTGTGTGCTGGTGGGAACCATGAGGAGGAGAAACTTCAGCCTCAACAGCCGGCGTGAAGCCTCCCGAGGCTCCCAGCAGGAGCAGCTCACCTTAGGCAGTGAAGCAGGAGACTTAAAGCAAGGAAATACAGAAGGCGGCATCTATGCTACCATCAACACAAGCCTATCTATTTACAAAGTTATTCTGCTCTACAAACAGCCTCTGGTCTTAGGAGATGACAGGATTTCCATGATTCTCTCCGTTCACCCCAGCAGCAAGCCTGGAACACTCTCTTCTACCACTTACCATCCTCATCTTTCATGTATACGACTAAACCCCGAGGCTCAATCCAGCCTCACCAGCTTCCCAGCCATGAGTCGGGCACGCACAAACCCTGAGCTTCTTCCCAGGCGGGAGGAAGGGAGAGCTGCACGGAAAGCGGAGACACAGAACTAGAAACTAAAGTGTTCACTGAGCTTTGGGAGCTGGAACTCGCTGGTGGGACCCAGCTCGGCCACGCGTCTCCTACCTTCTGCTCCAGCCTTGCCCGCTTGCAGTGAGGCGGCCGCCGACGAGCCGGTGTAGTCTTGCAGAGGTCAAAAGGGAAAGCTGTGTTACTGAGGGGAACTGGGAAACAGCTCTGGTAGAGAGTCAGAGCTTTGGAAGACAAAACCAACCGAAGTTTTGATGCCTTCTCAATGCTGGTGAGGGGCTGAGCTGCCCATCCTCAGCCCAGCGTTTCACTCGTGGTTTTGCACGAGGCGCTCGGCGACTGATCCGTACCCCTCCGCTTCGAACTAAGGGAGCTGAGAAACAGCACGGGTGTCTTGGGATAGAGGCATGAAATCCTGGTTTCTAGTCCAAAATTGTAGGGTCTCCTTCAGGCTCTGCTCTTTTTTTGGAAATGCCGGTTTAAAGAACTCACAAGCCACTGCGGCGAAATTAAGCCGGCAAGAAATTTGTAGAACACTTGTTTGGTTTCCCTGCAAACACTCACCCCCACTGGCTCCCTACCCCTACCTGTCTCCTCAGTATTGGTAACAATCTTCAGGTTTGCTAGAAAACAAACCAAAGAATAAAATTTGAAAAGCCTTATTATTAATTTCAAGCTCCAGTTGGGTAACATAAGGAGGAGGAAGAAAAAAAAATAAAAAAATCTCAATCCTTGCCAAGTTTCAAAGGACAAACCCGAGCAGGAGAGAAATGTGATTTCCCAGCCTCGTCAAGGGGATGATAAACAATACAGAATAAAAATGAAAAAAGAAAAAAGAATTTTTTTTTTTTAACAACAAGCTCTAAGAGAAGGTGATAGACATTGTCCTTTTCAGCTGGAAAGTGGAAACCAATTGATATTAATACGATGTTAAAGAGAATATGAAAAAAGCTCTGTGCAAATTGGCAAGGGTTTAATTAGAGTCACAATAAAAAACAGCCCTGGAGGCATTTTGCTTTTTAGTCATTCACATACACCTCCACTCAATCGCATTTACAGAGCCAGGAAAATTATTAATGCTCATTATCCTGAGAACCTTTTTCCCTTGTAGCTCTGGGACATTAATGGATAGTTTTGCATTATGGGAGGGGGGTGAGACATGTTTCGCCCCCAGACCCAGTTCATACAAATGGGCAGCTCTTATTCTGGGGGCTTGTCTTGGGAGCCCTGTTGAAAATTGCTGGTCTTGATGGATTTCTGGGGAAGTGGAACAAATTGAACCACGAAGTCATGCTTCCTAGCAAAAACCATTGGGGCAAACAGTGGTGGAATAGTGGGGAAGGATCCTGAAAACATCCTTCTCCAACATAAACATGGGGTCCCCTTAAAAGAAAAAGCTTTTTTTCGCTTATTTTGAACGTGGGAAAATGTAACAAATGGCAAGGAAGAACTTGACAGGCTTCAAGGAAGGTTTTGAAATAACAGAACTGCAGAAGGCAAATGAGAATAGCACTTAATTCGTCCTCCTTAGGGTAACTCTGCAATTTCCCTTCCCTCTACCTATTTTGGCAGCCTCACCTGCCTTCAGACCACAGATCGTGCCCATAAACTTATTCTTCTCCCTCCTTCACCGCACGACAGGCAACCAGCACGAAAACATTCTCTGAACATGACCACATCTCCACCTTGACCACGGAAAACACCACGAGCAGCCAAAGGAAGCAGATGTCTAGCAGATCCATGCAACCTAGAGACAACCCAAATCTAATCTACTCCTCTAGCCTACGTGCTATGTTGCTTTCTGCCTTGCTGCTACCCACTAGTGTGCGGAGGCATAAAGGAGAAGGGGAAAATAACACCAGTCTGGCTTGAAATACCTGTTTTTTTCTGTGTTTCTCTCACAGGCTCAGAGGCAGTGAACTCAGAAGCTGGTCTGATGATGCTTGCTTATGGTGGGAAGCAGAAAATCAGAGGGCAGAACACAGTGTGTAAATTAGAGGGGGAAACAGCACGGGGATGGGGCTGGGCTCTAACTGGACTTTTAAAAAAAACCATCTGGCTGAGCTGGGCAGCAAGGAAGGTTTCGTTTAACTCTGCTAAGATTCAGAAGGGAGCTAATGATAGAGTATGACATTTTTGGACTCTTACCCAGCTTGGGGTTCTTGCATCTCCTGCAAATGGGCATCTTACCAGGAGCAACAAGGGTCACGTCTTTAACAATTCGTTTCCCCTGAGGTCCAGGTGAGTTAGATTCACAGTCCCTTGGGGATATCGTGGTAGTTAAAGAAGTACTTTACATTTTGCAGGAGTGGAGAGGGAGGAATGTCTCTGGTCAAAAGCAGATCATAATCAGGCTGCGCCTTGATTCTTTGACATGGAATGGGTCTTTGGCATCAGACACAGCACGCTGCCCAGGTAAGACAGCAGATCCCCCAGCTGCTGGGTGGCCCTGACTGCCTCCTCATTTGGAGCAGCCCCTCCAGGGATGGTCTCCATCCCCAGGCACACCACTCTAGGGTGAGACCTGGCTCTGCGGAGACATGGATAGGGTCTGGATAGGGGCAAGGAGCTCTAAGCTCCGGCCTGACCATATCGAGCCAGTGACGTGGCAGCTGGACTGTGATTTATTTACTTATTTTTGTGCCTTGCCATCACGCTTAATGAAAGCATTATGAAAACATTTTCTCTAAACAGGGAGCAGGTTTTGGAGAAGGAATAATCCCTGAGGTGTGTGATGTCTCCCAAGTATCAGTCGAGAGAAATTATGCCCCCCACCATCCAACCCCACACAGATGCCGTCCTGCCCGCCCCAGGTGTACGACACAAGCGAGGCAGAGCGCTGCAAATCATACATGAGATAGACACTAAACACAGCACCCACATGCACAGAGCACTTTCAGGAAAAACAGACCTAAAATGTTGCTATGAGCGAGCATGGATAAAAATCAAATGATCCCCGAGAGCGCAGTGCAGATGTTGACGTGAACCCCTGTCGCTCTTGGGGCTGTGGCGTGAGCCCTGGGCTGAGGTGGTGGCTGAACCTCTTCCTGCCCAGGTACACCATGAACCTGGGTGAGGAGCACTTCTTAACAAACCAGAGGCTTGCACTCTTACGCCCAGGGTCACTCCAACCCCATGGAAGCTGGAGCTAAACCCTCAGCTTCCTGATTAACTACTCAAGCAGGGTACTTCCACGAATATATATATATTTGCATAAACATGCAATCAAGCTTCCTCATCCCTTTGACTGGCTTCTGGCAGCTCCCCCAGACAGACTGTTACTAACATACTGTGGGTGTAAAACGTCCTCCTGGGAAATATCAGGCCCAGAAAGCATGGCAAGGGGAGGAATGCGTGTCTAATTCCCCCATGAGAAGCTTAAAAAAAATAAATGTCCTGCTGTTAAGTTATCTGCTCATTTCCAACAGAAAAGTGAAAACGTTGTCTCCTTGTTCGTGGGGGGAGGGAAAGGGGAACCCCTGGAAAAAGAACAAAAGTTTTCCTCCGCAGGGTGATTTTAGAAATTAGGAAAGGGTTTCTGGCACGTGTGTGAGCTCCAGCCCTGCAACGCTTCTTGTACAGCAGCTGCCTGGGGAATGCCAGAGTGAGGCTCCGCCCTGGGAAATCTGCCCTTGAAGATGCCGCCAGCCTGTGTTACACCCACGAGTCTGGCCACAGGGACTTGGTGCAGGATTGGAAGAGCCAGCAAGGATAGAGCCAGCTCCTCCTCTGACCCCAAGTCCCGTCCCTGGCAGGGTTTAGCAAAGCCTCCGAGCTGCTCCGAGGCTGCCGGCGAGTTATCTGGGTGAGCGGCCGGTGGGGCAGAGCAGCACCCTGCAAGTGACAGCAGGGACAGCTCTCCTGCCTGCTCTGGGATCACGCGTAGAGGTCAGGGATAGAGCAGGACGGGGTACAATTCCCCTCTCCTTCCAGCCAGGCAAGACCAAGTATGTGGTTTAATTACTAGGGTGGGACAGTGAAGCTTTCATTGCTTTCCTGCTCTGCTTTGCAGTGGAGCTGTAAGAGAGCATTTCTTGCAGCCTTGGCAGCCCTGTGCGGGACGATGTTGCCAAGTGGCTCTAGGAGGGACAGATTTTGAAAAACCTTTTCTTTTAAAAAAAACCCCAAAACTGAAGGAAAGAAAGGGAAAAGCATTGCTTCCTCTGCATCCAGTCCTGGCTCCACTTCTTGCTGCCCTGATGACAACAGAGCGACAGCGGAGTGAGAGCCCCAACCCCTGGCATGGTTGTCTGTTGGCTTTGAGGTGACCCCATTGTGGCTGCCTCCCTGCTTATGGGGACCTTAACGCTTCGTCCTAGCTCGTGGTACACATATCGAAGTGCCCTTCGACTGAACAGAAAACAGCAAACCAGGACTGCCTAGAGGCTGGGGGATGTGAACCAAGTTGGGGTGATTTTTATCCATGTCCTTTTATCATCCTACAGAGCAGATAACCAGCACCACCGTCGTGGCAGCCCCACGTGCTCCCCCACCCCATCGAACGAGCCCAGCGAAGGAGCCAGGATGGGGAAGCAGATGAAAAGAGGAGCCCAGCAGCGGCGTGCTGGCCTCTCGAGCGAGGCAGGGAGAGTGGCACCCACCTGGCTGGGTGGTGGTGGCAGGTAGGGGGGTGCTGCTGGTGGTTGTGGTGGTTGAGGTTGTGGTTGTGGTGGTTGTGGTGGTGGTCGTTTTTGCAGTGGTGGTTTTTGAGACGCTAACCCGCTGCGATCGCTCGTAGGCTGGCAAGCAAAGAGAAGAAGTGGGAGGCACTTACTGGCAGGGGGAGGAACAGCGGGTTTCCTTGCCAGCCTGCACACCCATGAGGCTGCTGCTGGGGCTGAACTGGTGACCGATTTCTCAGCGTGGTTACAACTGGGGCACCGAGAGGATTAAGGCGACGGCAGCTCAGTGACGTGGGATGCAGCGAGCACGTGCATGCACGCAGGGGCCGGAGGCTGCGGCTGTATCAGCTTACTCTGTTGGTGCAGATATTGGCTTAAATACTTACAGCCCTATCATAAACTAATTGCCAATTAAGCTGAAAAGGGGAAACGAAGGCACGCCTGGGCAGAGACAGGGTGAAGAGCAAGCGGGAGGTGCGGAGGAGCCCCCAGCCTGCCCTGCGGGGAGGTGGGCTTCCACTGCTCCGTGTCTACGTGCCGCTGGCAGATCCCTTCCAACGCCGGCTCC
>NW_009704111.1:45255-51656 GCF_000703405.1 Apaloderma vittatum
AACGCTCGGAACACAAATTCCTCCTTAACTTACACCTGCTGCGCTCCTGTCCTTGTTTGTCCCACTGCTTCATGCAGATTATCATGCTTAATTTCATAATAGCCCTGAGCTAGTTTAAATACTTAATTTAGGTCACTTCTAGTCTCCTATGTAGGCTAAATAATCTCTCCTTAACTGGCCTTGGACACAAATCCCTCCTGTCCACCTCCTGCACATTGCTTCTGGCACCCCTGTCCCCTCAGCTTCTTCCTAGCAGAGAAATGTGATTGAAAACATTTCCTAATGAGGATGCCAAACTCTGTTAAAGGGGGAAAAAAAAGAGTTAAAATGTTTTTGACCAGAAAGGGAAAAAGAGTATTTTTGGCTATTAAAACTATTTCTTTTAAATACTCAATTACTTAAGGGAGACTTTTAATTTTTATTTGAAATTTTTAACCATTTAAATTTAACTGCTTAAAATCTAAATATGGTTTATTTGCCCAGAAAAAAAACATCCTCTACTTTTCAGTTAGGTGCATTTTTCTTATCTACATTTGCATTTCTCTGAAGTCATTTCCCCTCCTATTCTTTCCACTTGCCTTTTTAAATACTCAATTACTTAAGGGAGACTTTTAATTTTTATTTGAAATTTTTAACCATTTAAATTTAACTGCTTAAAATCTAAATATGGTTTATTTGCCCAGAAAAAAAACATCCTCTACTTTTCAGTTAGGTGCATTTTTCTTATCTACATTTGCATTTCTCTGAAGTCATTTCCCCTCCTATTCTTTCCACTTGCCTACAAACTAAAGAATTCATTATTCATTCAGCTCTCTGATTCGTTTCTTCTGGGGGGTAATTCCAAGCCACAAAATTCAAAACCAGGCTTCTGCTTACCCAAAACTCAAGGCTCTTTGATATCAAACTACCTCCAGCTTTGTTAAATAAGGAGCCCCATCATACCATCAATCTTTCAGTAGAGATCCCTGCTGAGCTCTGCTGTCTTGGCTGCCAACGCTTCATAGATATATGTTAATGAACATACACATGAACATACAGATGTACACACACTTTATATATGTTTTTTTTTTTATCACTAGCCGAAGGTGACCCAGACTGGATGCTATGCCAAGTAATTCAAACTCAGCTCCTTCTCAGAGCAGAAGTCTGCAATACTGGGGGCGGGGGGGAAGTTCATAGCGAGCACTGGTGGTTTTGAAGAGTCTTTTTTTATTTCCTTTCCGGCTGCCATACTAACGAACCTCATGGGGGAAACCATGCCAGAGGAAGAGGCAAAATGAGGCTACCAAAGTCAAAAGAAGAAAATATAAGACTCTTTTGACAAGACAGAAAATGAGGCACAATTAGGGAAGACTTATTGGCTTGAAAATGATAATGGATAGAAAATAACAGGTTTTTTTTTTTATCTAGTGACATCCGCAAGGACCATGCACCGGGGGTGTAAAATGCTAACGTTTCAGTTATGTTTTTACTTACTGCCAGAGGCTGAGCCTGCAGCTGCACCTGGAAAAAATAAGAAGAAGCCCAGTCACTGGAAGCAGGACTCCATCGGCTCTGACACCAGCTGAAGATCAAACAGGTATATGATGGGGAACTGAACAGCAAGTAATTAACGGTAGGTAAGGGGGGTGGGAGGTGTGTGTGTCTTGCTCTTAGGAATATCAGTGTGCTGCGACATCTTAAAAGCTGCTTTTGTCAAAACACAGAAGCAACCAGATGATGCTGTCTGGGATCTTGGCATCTCAAGCCTTTCATCTGGGGAAGAACAACGGGTTTTTCTGTCAACCATTTCCTTGACCTACCATTAAAGCCCAGCAAAGGACAAGCACATCTGGGCTAAGTACAAGCTGTAGATCTGAACAAGGTTGTTGTGTCTAGGGCAGTTCTCTGCGAGTGAGAAGGGTTGAACACCCTGCCCAGTACAGCACTTGCTCAATAGGATGCTGCAAAGCCACTGGCTTCAAACCCATCAGTCCAAGGCCACCCGACAACCAGCTTCTGGATTTTGGCACCCAGGAGACTAGTGGCCACGGTTCTCTCTGCTGTAACAAGCAAGTGAATCACGGTAAGCCTCAGCTTTGCATGAATATAAAGCACAGGACCACCAAGAGCAGAGAACTTCAGAGAATTGCCCCTTGCAGAGGAAGAGGATGTCGATGGGGAAGGAGGAAGCAGCAGAGAGACAGTCGGGGTGGAGGGGAGGAAGACGACTGAGTGACAGATGGGAAGAGAGACGAATGGGAGAAGAAAGAGGAGAGGAGAAAGAGAAATAGGAAGAGACACAAGGAGCGGAGGGGAGGGAAAATGTCTGTGCCTGTCAACACCAGAAACTCTCCCAGGCTCCTTTGAAGCAATGCAGCCGCTTGGTGGGAGCTGACAAGCTCGCTCCCTTTCAAAGAACCTGCTCATCTACCAGCCCTGGCACACACGAAACATTCCCGTCATGGCCTTCGGAGCCCGAATTTCAGCTTTGATCATCTTAAAGCACATAAATCTTTCAAAAAAATGGAGAGGAGGGAGGGAAAAGATTCTCTTCGGTAATGCTCAAAGCCGCTGCTTGAAAGGCTGGCGTGGCTACTGTGGCTCCGTGACATTTAAACGAGTCTGCTAACGTGGACTGGACAGAAACCCAGGAGAAACCGGCCCATCTGTGATGTTTCCTGCCCCAATTCCCCTGCTCGAGTGATGGTGGATATGCATCCTTCATCTCGTCTGCGCGCCTTTGCTTCTGTCAGTGCCTTGCTCCAGCAGGCAATTGGAGGAGACTGGAGCTGCGCAGATGGGCTGCAGCGCACAGCGCCTGCCTGAAATGCTGACACACACAGAACGGGATCCAGAAAGCAATCCAGAAAGGATCCTGCGCTGCCGCAGCCGAGTAGTGCCAGCGCTCAGCCCATGGACTACCTGACAGCCAGCACTCTACTGTGGCTAAATAATATCTTCTTCAAAGGACAGCAATTTGCACAGCCACAAAGCCATGGGCCAAGGTCATCCTTCCTACTCTTGACCATCATTTGGACTCTTCACTTACCTACCAGTAGCCAACAAATCACCTCTGCATCCACCCAGATCCCTTCTCAGTTCCCTCTGTACCAAGACCCGGGTAAATACCCACTTCCTTTTCGAAAGGTGAGCATCCCACACTGATTTAGGATGGAGAAGGACAAGATGAAAATCCGCTCCCCTCTGCAGGCATTGTACGGCCCGAGCTGGGAGCGCAGCCAGGGCCAGCTGGCTGCAGGTTACTCACATGCATTGGGGGACCCGTTGGGGAGAGGCAGGTAGGATCCTGCTCGCCAAGACCTGGAGCGAAAGTTCTTCTTGCACTTGCCGCAGTCCTGCCCCGTGGTGTTGTGCTCGCACTCGCACTGCAGGCTGCCCTCTTTGAAGGTGCACAGGTTAGCGTGGAGGTTGCATTTACACCTGGAAGAGGAAGACAGGAGAAGAGCTGTCAGGTGTTACTTCTACTCCCCCTTGCCCCTGGTGTAGTGCTGTTTGTGTGCATCAAGATTTAGGGGTGAAGCTGGGCTGGGTTCCCCTTTTCTGTTCCTTCTGCAGGATTTTTTCACTGAACTCAGCTGTTACCCCCAGGTAACTGGTGCTGGGGTTATGATGTCCATCTCCTTGCCCAAGGTGGATATTCAACCTCTGTTCCAAGATGAGAGATGCTTTACCCCCACCATCCGACTGCAGTAGCACAGATCATTTAACGGTAAGTCAACAACTCCAGCTGAGACTCCAGGAAGGAATCACATTTTTTCAGAGATCTGAGTGATTAACTCCGGTGTAGGCACTGACATGGATGCAGAAAGGACAGCCTCAGGCTTTAGATGGAGGAGCATGGCTAACACTGGTGGGACTCAGCCCTGTGACCCCAGCGTGGTGTGATAAAGTCAAGCGTATTTTCTCCTGTGGTGTGAAGTCGCGCAACACAAACCCTTTTCCCTACGTGCAGCAGCACAGCCCCAGACTGCTGTGACCAAAATAACACAGAGAACAAGTCACCATCAGAATCTGCCTTTTAGTCCCCGCCTCATCAGAGAAGGCAACAACGAAAAGCACTGTTCAGCAATTTGCAAACATTAACAAACTTTTAATGAGCTGTAGTGCAGTATGCAGGGAATAATTATCTCTGTGCACAATAATTCCTGTTGCTCAGACTCCGGAGGCGACTTGTGCGGAGCACAGAGGCTGAGCCCATAACTCACACGTGGCTCTGGTGACTCGTGGGCCCGAGTTCAGGCCATCAGACAGAGGCTTTGGGGACCAAACCCTCTCATTTCATTCCTGACAGTGGATCCCTAGCACAGCTCACTTCCTTTTTTCACTGCTTTGTGCAATAATTTACACTCTCAGGTGCAAAACCATTAGAAAATATAATGTAATGCTGTGCCTTATGTGAACGGCTGGAGAAGTGTGACCGGTCAGCACTTCGTTTTACAGGGTTAATTGCACAAGAGATGTAGAGATGAGGGGAATGAACCGCTTGCAGAGAAGACAGAGGAATCGTGGCCTGCTGCTTCTTGTGCTCACTAGGATAAACAACCTGGATTAGGCTGGGAGCCACGAGCAGGGTCCGTGCACGGCCGCCTGCTCCTGCTGCATCTCCCCTTCTCCCTTGGAGCCCCCAAAGATGCTCCCCAGCTGCCTGCTTGACCCAATGAAGGCACCATTGTTGTGCTCCTCCTCACGCATGGCTGGATAAGCTGACCTCACGTATGATTTTTTTTCCCTCCCCCTCCCCTCCCTGCCCTTAATTCCAGCAAACCCCGCTCAGAGGCTCAGCATAAGCTGGATGAACAGGCTCTCTCTCCCCGTCTTACAACCCTGCCCTGTCTCTGACCAAGCAGAGTAGGGAATATCGCAGTCTCTAAAAGGGAAGAAGGAAGAAAATGTGGTCCATGGAGCAGAGGCGGACACACTCAGCATGCTCCACTTGAATCTGTGTGTGTTAGCGAAAGCTGGAGGTGCCGCGTCACGGCTGAAAGCACTAAAAGCCTCCAAGCATCGGTGCTCTGGGAGCAAGCTGTGAGTCTGAGCATCCAGGGGACAGAAGCGGCTTTGGCCAGTACCTACCCACAAGGGATGCTCGTATTTCAGTTGCTTCATGTCCCCTCTGCCTCTGATGAGGAAGGATTTCAGCTGAGCCATCCCAGCCCTTTGGCAGAGGCAATACCCAGCCCTGAGGTGCTGCAGAGCCTGACTCTGAATTATTCAGCAACCACACAGCGTGGCCTCCTTATCTAGCTTCGAAATGAGCAGACAGGAGGAAAACAGGCAAGATAGTGGGTTAAAGCAGGTCAAAGCCTCATCACTGCTGCTCTGGATCCAACCTGAATCAGAGTAAGAGCTTCAGGGAGCTGCAGCTCTCCTACCTCTGGTAGGAGTGAGGGGATGGGAGTCAGCTCCAGGGCACAGCCTTAAAATCCAGCTGAGGAGGAGTTTAAGAACCCCAGGGGAGGGGTACAAGAAAGGCAGGGCCTGGCATCCCTCTTGTCTTCTCTGAAGTCTGGGATGACTTGGAGGGCGGTGCTTGGCTCCCATCCTTGACCCTGCTAGTCTCACGGTGGGGAGGTCAGCCCTGGGTGGCCACCACCTGGTCCCCTGTTGTGGCCTGAGGAGCTTCAATCAGCCCACTCCACTGGCAGCACATCCTTGCTCCTGGCGTTCCCTGCTGAGGACCAGGCAGCGGTTTGAAGGTGCTTCTGTTGGCTCCAAAAGGAGTGTGAAACCTACTCGCCATTAATTTGGCTCCAGCTATTAAACCTCTGCCAAGCACCCTTCTCTGAAGCATGGATGCATGCAGGAGGTCGTCAGATGTGCCTGTTCGGACGTGCACGTGTTTGCTTGCTGCTGAGGAGGGCTGGGAGCTGAGCAGCCCCTGCCGGGACAGCCCCCGCTGCCTCGTGCCGCTGCAAAATCACCCACGCGCCTGGTCCCCGGCCAGCGGGATGGGCATGGGCTAGGTGCTCGTGGATGGCCCCCAGCCACCACGTGTAGGGTGGTGGGATACTGCTCTTCCCAAAGAAGACCCTCGCTTTCTGGTTGGTATAAGCAAGGAAAATTAAAAAAAGAGAAAGCAGAGGCAGCCGGTCACCCTGCCTGCCAGCACCTGGGTCACTGCTCGGCCCTTCGCCACTGAGCAAAAGTTTCGTTATCCAAAGGATCAATTTTGCCAGGGAATTGCTTTCTGGATTTGACCTTTGAGGATCATCAATCTAAGCAGAGAACTGTAACCCCAGCAAGCTGACCCCGCAACAAAGCGCTTTTCAGCCCAATCAATCAGGCTGCATTATTTAATAGTGAACAGCTGAGCACCTTCAGCCAGCTCCGGCTGCCACCCCCTTGCCAGCCAAAGGGTTCTGCCGGGGCCTCTGCTGCTCCTGCTCGCAGGTCAGCTT
>NW_009704111.1:51675-75237 GCF_000703405.1 Apaloderma vittatum
TCCTGCGGGCGTGCAGCCCAAGGACGTGCACTCACAATGGTCTGTGCACAGCGTCTTTCCCCAGCCAAGATCCAGCTGGTGGAGACTGGAGTAAATGACATTAGCCTCATCCCCAGGGTGGGAGCTGCTCAGCCTGCTTGCCTCGGCTCGTCTTCCTCAGGCTGCCAGCCACCGCGGGAAAGAGAGGATGAAGGGAAAGGTTAGGAGCTACTTAGCAATGAGGCTTAAATAGCAGCAGTGGGGCAGACACCTGCGCTGTGTCCTGCAGAAGGCAGCGATGGCCCCGCTCCAGTCCTGTGGCTGCTCCAGCAAGGTGCTGGTTGCAATATGTTCTCTTTGGCTCCAGAGGAGATCTGAAGAGCTGGGAGCATTTCTCCTCTCTAGCTCGAGGGTCAAGGCTAGCGGTGACAGTGCTGTTTCTCAGTGACGCAGTCATGGTGGGGCGCAGCCCCAGCACACACCCAGCAGGAGCTACAGCACCCACGGGCACCCTCCGTGGCCTGAGGACACCCAAGTTCCGAGCCGAGCTGTTAGTAAGTGCACACAGCAGCATTTGCATTAAATAGAACCTGGCTCACACCGTTCCTGGCAAAAGCGTGCAGAGCAATGTGTGGTCCAGGACGTTACCGTTTGCACAACGGGGTATTTATGAGTTATTTTAGTACAGGTTGTTCAGCTGCTGCCTCCTTCAGAGTGGTGCAGTGTGGTCTGACACTGCCAGTGCCTCCACCGGGGAACATCACTGAGCTGGGAGCGCCAAGGAAAGTTTATAGGAAAGTGTCCTTTTTTTTTTTTCTTTTGGTCTTTCTCTTTTTTTTCTTTTTTTCTTCTTTCTTTCCCCCACAGCCATAAAGTTTGCCGTCCCTGCATTTCTCCACGTCAGCATCCTGGAGGTCACAGCAGCGAGCAGTTGGAGAGGTGTCTGGTGCCAAGCCTGCCTGTGAGGGACGGAGAAGCCCATGCACAGGCTTGGGGGTAAGTGCAGCAAACCTGCAGGAGCTGCGCTGGGAGTGGGAAAGCAGTCCCTGGCCCTCAGCTTTTGTTAATAATGACTTTTGAAATAATTTTAGAAAGCTGCCCCAGTCCTCTGCTTTCCTTCCAAAGATTCTTATGTGTTTCACAACCTCTCTTCTGTCCATAACCCCACTTGCAGAGCAGGAAAATAAGGCAGAGAAGGGCAAAGAGCATTTCTTCATCCCTCTCCCTCCCTGTGGGGCTGAGCCAGCCTTGGGGGGCTGGCACCTCCTGCTCAGGCCTGATGCCACAACCCCAATGCTGAGCTGAGTAAGGCTGGAGGAACCACTTGCTGGGTGGAGATCAGGGCAGTTGCTCTGTGCTGGAGCACCTCTTGCCCAGTTCCCACTATGGGCCAATCCTGCCTTCTCCTGAGCTCCTTAAAAGAGCCTGAGCGAGGACATCGGGCAACTGGAGTTTGCTAAAATGGGCCACTGCCTTCTTTCCAAGTTCTCCTTCCAGTCCAGCCTGTATTCTCATCTCCACGAGAGATGAGGATGCTCTCATCTCTGTGCTCACCATGAGGATGCTACTTTAAGTCCACGTGGTCCCAGGGATGCTGTGGAGACCAGGTCCTCTCCTGCTGGCTCCCGGGCCACTGGGCTCCTGCTTTCCCACACCAGCGGCTCAGCTTTGACCCTCTGCTCCCTTTCCACTCACCCAAGCTGGCGAGGGGGAGAGGCAGCACAGTGGAGAGCTGCTAATGACTGCCGTCCAAAGGAAGGCTTATGATAGCTTTCCCTTGAATTGTTTGCTCTCACTGTAATTGATGAGCCTTTAATGAGTCTCGTGGGACGATGTGTTTGAAGGGAGCTCTTTCCTCTCCCTCCCCGAGGAAAACGATGCTTCAACTGATCTCAGCTCTTGGGGAAACATGAATAACTCCTCTCCATCTCTCTATTGTCAGCCCTAGCCGTTGCTTGCAGCACGCTCCAGCAGCTGCCTGGCCGTGACTTACCCACATTCTACCTGCTCCTTTGCAACTGTTTTGGCAGCTCAGCAAAAGCAGGGAGCAAATCTTTTGGGTAAAGCATAACGGGTGCTGAGCTTGGATTGTTTCTGGCCCATCTGTGCATGCGGAAGCAGGTAAAAATAGCTTCAGATGGCTGGACCATGGTAGAAACACTGTCCCTTTGTGGAGAGCAGGTATATTATTTGCCTTGCTGGGGGATCGCTTTGGCAGAGGTTTGCTATTGCCAGTGGCCAGAGTAGGGCTGAAAGGACTGAAGAAGGCGATAGCAGCTCATTATTCCCAGGAGCAGGGCTGGAGGGCAATGGAGCCTGTGGTTCAGGGGCTGAAGTGGGAAAAAAAGCCATTTAGACGTGTTGTTTCTTTCCACTTGAATGAGGGAGAGCGGCTTCTGGGTTTGGCTGCTTTTTGCAGAGCCAAAAAAGATTAAAAAAAGTGCCCTGGCTTAGGTCAGAGGGACACATTGTGAGTGTTTTCTTTTTCCTTGTGGGTTTTCAGTTTTGGTTGTGTGGTAGAGATGGATGAGTACTCCAGCGGGGAGGAACCCTCCTCACTGCCCTTTGAAATGATTTGAGGTTTGGGTTACAAAGAGGAGACAGTTTAAAAGATGCCAAAGTGGAGAGCACGCTAGCTGGCTGTTCCCATTCGAGAAGCTATTTATTTTAGATAAGCTGACACTCACCAGCTGTCAAGATCCCACTGACTGGTGGAACATTATTTACATTCAAAGCTGTCTTAAAAAGCAAATGCAAAACCAAACTTCCCCATTAGGGGGTCGGGCAACAGAAGGGAGGAAGGGTGAAGAGGACATCACACGGATACGTGAACATAAATATTTGCAGAGTAATGTCTATAAATGCTCTTGGTCTTTCTCCTGGAATGCAATAATGCCTGCAATTGAGTTCATTGGCCAAATTGAATTTGGGCTCCTGTAGAAGTCTCTTTATATTAAGTGCTTTAACATACATCACCTTCTCAGTCTATCGATGAAATTCTATTATCCGCTCAGGGCCGGACGCAACTCGGCAACACAATCGGAGGGGAAATAAAAACCTTCACAAACCAAAGCCAGGAGCAGGTAATAGGACCTTGGGCATCCGTTTCTGGCTATTGACAAAATGTCACGAGTATCTTGGGGAAGGAGGAGCTCGACGCATTTCTCGATAACTCCCTCCCTCCCGATCAGCAAGTTTCCCCTCCATCTTGCTGCAGAGGGAGCAAAAACCTTTATGAAACTCAAGGAAAGACAAGCAAACAGTTGCTGTGCGTTAACTTAATGTAACTATATGACCAAGAGCAAGATTTTGCTCGAACTCAAGCTAATTCCAACCTGGAGGAATGCCAGGGAAATTCAAGACATCCAGTTCCTGGGGCCTGCCCGGCACGGAGGGGAGGACGGGCCGAGGAACGCGGCGCTCCATTGGCGCAGACTTGGCCGTCCTTGACATGAGGATGCTGTTACCTCCTGGGACCTGAAGTCTGGCTGCCAGGAGCTGCAGGGGAAGGAGCAGGGACAGGCACAGGCAGTGCTCCTCCTGGTTTTCATGGTCTTCCCAAAGCTACTGAACACGGGCAGAAGCTAGTCAAGGGCTGCAAGGGCATTGGGCTAGTTCTTGGGGGGTGTTTGGGTGAGCCCTTGGATATTTTACGGGTGATGCTCCGGCACTGAGGCTGGGCAAGCTCAGCTGGGGAAGCCCACCCCCTCACTGACCATTTACCCCAAGTTCTTGCCTGCCTCGCTCCTGCAAAGCAGCGGTGGTGCAGCTGGCAGGTCCCACTCTGCTCCTCAGGGCAAAACACTCAACGGGGGCACCAGTTATTACGCAAAATCTAAGACCCTCAACAAGAGGCTCTATGGACCGAACCTTTTTATTTCCTCCCTTCTAGAGACAGCTTTGTCTGAGAAGTCAAGATTACAAAACTGTATGGCTGGAGGCTTTATCAGCAGAGTCAGAAGGAGGAATGTCCAAGCAGGGTGAAGCAGCCTAGGGGCAGCTGGGACATGCTTTGTGCTGGCACCCCCAGCTCAAGGTGAGCTACGATCAGCGGGGAATTGTGCTGAACTGCCATCATTGCACTGTCCTGGAGGACAGGAGGCAGCCACCATGCTGAGCAGGACTTGCTTCGTCTTTAACAGCAATACAGTATCGAGCATCACTGAATCTTGAGAACCAATGAGATGGCAGAAAAATGAATCCCTTGCATGTAGGTACCACCGATGATTAACCAGCTCAATTTATTGGAGGAGGTGCTTTGGGGAATAGTCTTGATCATTCAGGTCTGAAGTGCCTGATCCTGGCTCTGGCACCAGGATAATGGGCTGGGTGAATTCATTCTGCTCTGCTAGCACAAACTCTCCCCTCCAAGACACAGAGAGCAAAGTCTCCTGGAGAGTATCCACAAATGGCACTGAGAACCACACAGGAGGAAAGCAGGGGAGCATAGAGGGCTTTTCCCTTCAATCATTGTGTGAGAGCAAAAGACAATCCAAGGAAACCCTCTGAAAGGCAATTGGTGAAGAAAGGAAAGGAAATGCCATTACAAAACTGGAAACCTCACCTTCTTATTGGTGCCTCTTTGGCCCGAGCAAAGTCTGAGATGAGGGACTGTTACATGGAGCTGCCCAGTGATGAGTGATGCTCCCTCCTCCTGCCTTCCTTCAGGGACTGCTTATCATCAGTGGGATGGACAGACAGACAGACAGAGCATGCGCTGGGCCAGGAGAGGCCGAAGGAGAGGAATCTTAATAATCAGCCTAAAATTGATTCACTTCTGCTCAATCTGATTTCTCCTAACTGGATCCACATGTCCTGGCCATGGCACATTAACTTCAATTATGGCTTATTAATGTCTCCCTGATGGAGCGTGCCCCGCTCAGCTCTGTGGTGACTGACGTTATGAAGGGGAAAAAAATGACTCCAAAGAGACACAGTGTGCAATGGAAAGAGGACTGGCGGCTTTCATCGTGCCGACCGCCAGTCCTGGCAGCCAGGAGAAGCTCATTCACCCATTCCTGAGAAGCTCATTGCTGTACTGAGGAGAAAACTAAGCAGTGAATAGAGATCTGTGGGGAAAAGTCTTTCCGCTTCTCCTCCTCACCCTGCTCGGCACACACACAAGCACAGAGGCCAAGGGCTTGCTCCTGTCTATTCCTGTCTTGACTCCTCTGCATCTCCAGTTACTCTGCAGATCAATAAGGACAGGATGGAGGAAGCAAAAAAGAAACAAAACGAAGAAGATACCAAGAGGGAAGACAGCAAAAATAAACTGTCAGCCACGAATGGAGAAATGGACCTGGCTGGGGGGAAGGAGATGTAGGCAGGAGGCCCTGGAGCACCAGCCCATTGAAGCAACACCCAGGAAGGGGGCAGTGACCCTCAGGATTCACCAGACCCCTTGGAGATACTTAGATGGGGACTCAGGAGCACACGGACCAAGCGGATCCGAGAAATCTCTCCGAACCCACCAGCTAAGTCTGTCGCATGAGAAACCACCCGGACTTCTGGTCTGCTCTAGGGCAAAGTGTTTTACTCTTCCCTTGACTGTGAAACAAGCTGCCACATGTCTCATCGCCCTGTGGGCGCTGCCGGCTGCTGACCATAATCCTGGTGCCATAGAGAAGCCCAGGCAATGCTGTGCACTCCGACGGCATGTGGCTTCTCCGGTGCCACACACTGTGGACAGGCACCGCTTCTCCGACCTCCCGAGGCTGCTTGCATCTCTCCTCTCCAGGTGGAATTTTCTGGTTGCTTTTTGCCTTTGAGCCCTCATTTTGTCATAATCATCTTCCCCTCCATGAACCCTGTACTGGGGTCCTTACACCCCCCCATTTTATCTAGGCACTTTCCTCCTGTTCCTCAAAGATGGTTGTTCCTACATCATGCGTCTGTCCCCAGCCTTGCCTCCCCCTTTGCCCACACAGCTCTCCTGTCAAGCTCACATTGATTTCTCCTCTCTTCCTCTCAATAACCCATCCCTTGTTGAGCCATACACAAGATTTAATTTGGTTTTAGTCCCTGTGCTGTAACTGGCTTTGCTTACAGCTGGAATTAGATTGCTTTCCAGCGAAAAAACCTGCTTGCTGGGACCAGAATAATCACAGGAGCCGTTAATTCACCATAAGCTTCTCCACCTTACACACCACTTATCCACAGCTCCTCAGCTCTACACCCTTCCCTGTCCTGCGCCCATCAGAGATGGAAGAGTCAGCCCAGGACAGGCATCGCTGTTGTCCTCATCCATCTTCCCCAGGATGAGTGTCCCTTTCTCCTGGAGTCCAGCCCAGCAAGTGGGAACACCCAGGGAGAGCAGGAGCAGAGCAAAGCTGGGTCTTGCTGTAGCTCAGGACTTGGAGTCTGGTACGGAAAAAGCAGATTTCGGAATTTTCTTTGCCCCCAGCCAAGGAACAGCTCTTTTCTCGCAGAGGTCCCGCTGCAGTGGACTTGCTGGTGGGCAGCTCGCGGTGAGCGGAGCCAAGAGGGAAGCGGAGCCGCTGCTCTGCAAAAAAAAACCAGCCTCAGGGCCGGAAGCGGCCACCAGGAATTAGCCAGCAAACCCCAACCCAACTCATTCTGGCCCCAGTAAAAAGTAGCATTGCAGCATCCCTCCAGGGCGCTCACAGCCAGAGTCTCCTTCACCAGCACAGCCCTCGGCATGCAGGCAGCTGTGGAGTCTCGGATGGCTCATAGCGGTTGTGCCCCTTGCGCCCCAGAGTGTTTGAAAGGGTTTTCTTCCCTGCCCTAGTTGCCTCTTTCCACAAAGTCTATAGGCATTTTATTTCTCAAAACAATCTCTGCTGCTATTAAATGGTATTAAATTTGGCCGGTGAGTTCAACGGGGACTGGGTGTGGGGGGAAGGAATACAGGTGACAGCCAGCAAGGTGCTGGTTTGTGAAGAAGCCCACCAGTATGGCCTGAAGACAAAAGTACTGAAGCAACATGTCCTGCCCAAGGCAGGCAGAAAAGGTAAAGGGCTCTAAGAAGGAAAGCATTCACGGGACACCAGAAGTATTTCAACATACATCTTAAAGCCTCAGGACTGAAGTAACAAGTCCTCGGTTATCTACACAGTTGTCTTCATGTTTGGAAGCCAAAGGTCACTGCACAAGCATCAACATTTAATCCTAATTTATTACTTTCCGAGCTGAAAATTCTGCATCTCTGTTACAGAGCCTAAGCAGCCCAGATAAACTGATAAACCAGCTCCAACCCTTCTGCTGCTCCGGTCAGCCTGGGCTTTGGCTGGGATCACAAGCACCCTGAACACCGCCAGCCCAGCTGAGAGCCACAGCTGCTCATCCTCGGACACAAGAGAGAGCCTCTGCCTGCTGCTGCCCTCACCACTGCCTCCTCCTGTCCTGGCACATCCCTTACTGCAGCTTCCCTACCCTTGGAGCCCTTTCAAAGCCAGCCTCAGTAGCACCTGTGAAGCATTTTTGCTTGCAAGTCTCAGAAGCAAACAGTTTGGAACCAATACAGACAACTCCTCCGTTGTGGTGGTGATTCTTGTTAGCACGGGGTGGGTGATGGGGAGATTTTTTTCCCCTCTCGCCTGTAATCCATGGGCTGGATGGGAGATTAGCCATCTCGGCATTTTTCCACCTTACTTTGCTTCTTCGGTTGATGTCATAACGTAACATATGGCATTGTACAGAGAAATGAAAAACAAAACCTAGGAGAAACAAACCCCTTCCTGCCTTCCCCTGCCCCAGAACTGTTGAGGAGTTTTCCTTTACCCCACACTTTGTCCACTAGAGCTGGGGCTGACCCAGGGGGGCAGGACTGACTTGGGATGACCTATCCTGCTTGAACTGGCAATGAGCCAGGGTTTAGTGGGGCAAGACTTATTCCTCACCACCCCCCCTCAGATCACCCCTCAGATTTTTGGGCAGCAGCCAGCTGTGTTTGCACAGCTGGAGACAGGGTATCTGAAGGGACGTCAGGCTCCGACCATCCATCCATGCCATGTCCTGGCTCCCCCAGCTCTGGGAGGACACAGCCCTTCTCTCAGACACTGCCTTGGAGGTGCCTCAGCCATTCCCTGCAAGGACACATCTGTTTTATCACCGATGCTGCCTTACCTGGGGAGAAAAGGGATTAGAGGGAGAAACACTGATAACCTTATCGGTTGACAGAAACGCTGATGGCTTAGCTTTCTAGCAGTAACCCTCTCCTCATCCCTCCAAGAAGAGATGCCCAAAGAAATACAGCAGCCGTTACCTGCCAGTGACTTCAATGTTGGAGACGGCATAGAAGTACTTGTACAAGTTCTCCCTCTGCACGTAGGTGCCCCCCAGGGCCGGTCTCAGCAGTCTCATCCGCAGGTCGGTCACGGTGAAGAAGTCCTTCAGCCCTTTGGCACTCTCCAGCCGGGTGTACAAGTTGTCCATGTTCTTGAGGTCGGGACCAGCGAAGATGGCAAAGCGGTCCCTCACCTCGAACCGGACAGTCTTCTCTTTTTTGGAGCCCGCCCAGCGGGAATACTCCTCCGTGCAGAGGACTCTGTTGGCACTGGTGGTGGAGAGGTCCCGGACCCTCCGTGCTGGCATGCTGAAGGCCTCCATGCAGTCATCTGCGTAATATTGGTATGGGTGCCAAGTCCTCCCGTTGTCCAGTGACTTCTCCAGCATCATGATGGTAGGTCGGCCGTACTCGAAGGTTATCACGATGTCATCTGTCAGCTCGATGCTCTTGTTCCAGGACAGAGTGATGTTGGCCAGCAGCGGCTCCGGGTACCGGCGCCACGTCACGCTCTGCCAGTATGTGGCCAACCCTTCATCCTCGCTGTCAAACATGAGTTTCGGTGGGTGGGCCAGGTCCGGGTTGGAGGCGTCGCACTCGTCGCTCCACAGGTATGGGTTCTCCTGGAACAACAAAAACCGTCACAGGAGAAGAAGGCAATGCCTGGGCATCGCGTGGGAATCACAGGCACGCGGCCGAGCTCGCACCGTTATGGGGCCCTGGTTTTAGCTGCCTTTGTCAAACATTAACTGCTGGGCTGAACCAGAGCGTGCCGGGAGTCTGGGTCTGGATAACGTTGTTTCTGAGCATGAATATAAGACAAAGATACGTGGCTTTGCCTTTGCTATAGGAACAGCTGAGCTGTTTCCTTAGAAAGACCCTTGAGGAAAGGACCTTTCAATTTGGCACGGGGGGCAATTTTCATAGAAAGCACTTTCCCTGAGATGGTCTCTGAGAAACTTCACTTGAGCTTGGCTGAGTTACAAGCCTACAGAAAGCGGCGTTCATGCCTGCTCCCTCAAGCACGGAATGGCTGAGATCCCCAAAGCACATCCAATGCGTCTCATGGCTCCTGACGCTGATGGGACTGGGGACATGCTGTCCCCTCAGCACCTCTGAGCACAGCTAGAGGAGGGTGGTAGCAGTGAGAGCAGAGATTTGTGCTCCCGGTTTCTACATTGTCCTCGGGACAGCACCCTGGCCTCGGGGACAAGCATAGTGGGTATGCTCAGGGTGCACCTGCTCAGTGCCATGTGATGACCATTGCTGCTCACTCCTCAGTTCAACCTACCCAAACCAACCAGAGGCTGAGCTGACAGGGGATCGGGAAGGGAATGGGGCAGGTGGCTCTGTGCCCATCCACCAGTGCTCAGAATGGACCTGAGACTCCCACAGCCAGAACACTGTCCCCAGCCACTTGCTGAGTGTCTAGGTGCCCTTAGCCCATGGTAAATAGAAGGGAACATCAGTTAATGTCTGTCTTTGCCAAAACCAAGTAACTTAGCTGTGCCTGGCAGCCCCTTTCTCCACTGGGACAGACACTTCTCAAGCCGCGCTGCCTTCCCCAGCTGCAGGCAGGAGATAGTCCTCCCCTGCCTGCAGGGACCACAGTGGGAAGGATGGCTCATGCCATCCAGGTGACATTGCCTGCTGCTACATCGCCCGGGAAAAAAGATCCAGCCATCCCATTTTGCCCACAGGTGACAGCTTGCATGGTTTGCAAGGACACACATACACCCCCATACGTGCTGAACTTGTGCTAAGGATGTTTTGTCAAGGTCACACACCAAACACTGAAGTTTTGGAGAGCATCAGGGTTAGCAGTGACAATGGGTTTAGTGCTCACTGATATGTGTGTTAAAGCTCGTGATTACTTGCCCTGCAGCCTCCAGGAGCACATGGGTCAGTGGGTACCATTCACCAAAAAAACCCTCTGCAATATATGGCAAATCTTTTTTTGCACATGAAGCATCTCTTTGCTGTTGCTTTACTTCTCTCTTGGACTCAAAACCCAAAGGAATCAGGAAGGAGAGGGATTGGTACAGCAGCAGGCTCTGCTGTGAGGAGACCCTTGTCAGGGAATCAGAGGCACCTGGCAGAGGAGGAGCTGATAAAGCAGCTGGAGCAGCTCAGAGCTGATGGCTGGAGGCGAGGAGCCTGCTGGGGTGTGAGGTCTGTCCCTCCTGAGCACAGCGGACTTGCAAGGTAGGACCAAGTCAGCTTTTGTGGTTTGGTTTGTGAACGCTTTGTGTGTGCTGAGGAGCCTGGGAGATTGTGCTGCTTGTGGGGAGCAGCGTGATCCTGCCTGGTCCTGGGAACCTCCTGCAGCACCAGGGCTTTGCTGAGCACAGGGGGCTGCTGGTCCCTGGCTCGCAGGGAGCTGGTGCTGGTACCTGGGGACTCAAACAGATGAGGTGTAGGGCTGGGGTCTGCACAGGCTGGTTGTGTCCCAGGGCTGGGAGAGCCCTGCTGCAAGTGTAGGAAGAGGCTGCTTCAGTGTCCTTGGCACCAGGGATTGATCCTGCACCATGGGCTAGCTTTGACATGTGAAAATATTGGAGCTGAAGTGATTGTGACCTGTGTTTAGGGTGCCCTGTGTACACTCTGGACAAAGCAGAGGAGGGGATCTTGCTTGTACAGATGAGTGCTCTGAGGCATAAACTGGGGTTGTGGAATGTGGAAACTGTGAGTAACATGGAAACTGCTGTGTAACCTGAGGTGCTTTGGAAAATCTGGGCTTTGTCATCTCCAGCCAGGCAAGCAAAAGTCCTGGGAACTACTAAGAGCTTCTCCCCTCCCTGTCTGTAAAATGGGCATTCGGTGCCTCCTCGCAGCCCGGAGACATGTGCTGAATGCGAGCAACTCTCCACGCAGCGAGTGGAGGCCACAGCGCTGAGAAGCCTAGAAAAGCTCAGGAGGGCATAAATAATTCTGTCGTCTGAGCAGCGTGTGAGTAGCACGCTGTAAATAAGGCAGAAGGCTGCTCCGCCAGCAGCGGGGATAAAACAAAATAGTGAGCAGCTGATCTGTACGTGAGCACCAGGCTCCTTTGCAGGGGATGCAGCAGCAGCCTTGGGGAGAAGAGGGGACTCCGGTAAATATAGCGTGCGTTGTCGCGTGTGCGTGCACGAGGCTGCCACGGAAAGCAGCAGAAGCCAGTTGATGAAGCAGGGCAAAACTCGTACTGTTTTCAACGTTGTCCTGCTCTCAGACATGAACTTGCCTGACGGCAAAGCCACGAGCGCCGTGCTGGGATTTGCGCCTCCTGTTACAGCCTTAACTTGAGCGACGCGTGGCTTTTGCCATCTCCCTGTGCGCTGGGAGGAAGGGCTGCAGCCGGAGCTGCTGAGCTCTGGTGCAGTGCCCATGCCCGGAGCAGGGAGGCCACTAAACACATGCTCTGGTTGGTATTTTGAAAGCAAATGGCTGGATAGTTTTTATTTTGCTGAGACAAATAAGCAAGGGAAATCGACGGAGTGCTCAGGCTTGCTTGGGTGGGTGAGGTTGGGGGGTGAGGGCACCAGCCCAGGTGCTCCCCACTCCCCTCTCAAAGAGAGGGAGATGCCACGAGAAAGGGGAGATGCCAGCCGGAGGCAGGGTGGGGAGCTCTGAGCCATGCTGGGGGGTCCTTTCCTGCTGTGACACGCTGTTCTAGAGCAGGGATTAAAAACTCAAAGATATTGACATATTTAATATGCTCTCCTGACTCGTCACGTTCAGAGGAATTGTTTACCTCTGCTAATGAGCCACAGCTTCCTGCCGGGGGACGGAGCTGCCTCTTAGCGCAGCTTTACGGTGGTGGCTGATGGAAAAGGAGGAAAAAAAACCATCAGCTGGAGCCCTGAGCACATTTCCCGTGCTGAGACAACATATTGTGTTGTAGTCTGGTCCTCCTGCCAGTGTGGTCATACAGATGGCTTAATAGGATGGTCTTCAAAAGAACATCCCAGAGGTCCGTTTTCACCTCTTGTCTGAAAGAGGGTGCAGCAGTGTGGAGTCTTGGTGGGCTCAGGTGGTGAATCGGCTCGTGATGGCCGTAGAATCTCCCTGAGCAACCCAGCCTGCTGCTAAGAGCAGCTATGAACAAGCACGGGTCTGTGTGCACGGAGCAGTCCTGGCAAGAGTGCTCTTGCCGTGTGGTTTCCTTCCCTTGTGTGCTGCAGCTGTCAGGGCTGCCAAAGCCCTTGAGCTGGTGTAAGCTGAATCTCCACTGACTATTTGCTGCTTGAGCCATCCCCAGCATGGCCACAGTGGCCTGCTTCACCTTCAGGGCTATGGATGATGTTCCCACCAAGGCTTTCTTTGGATGCTTCCATAAGCAGCGGCCAAAAAGGGAAGGACTCTGCGACCAAACCACAGTAAGAAAATACCCAGACCAGTAAAGGGTGACCAGAGTGGGAGGTGGGACAGGCTCCTCAGAAGCAGTGGGGGAAGTGACCGAGTCTGACAAGCATGATTCCCTCCCAGTGTCCCGTCTGGTAGCACAGGGCTGGCCAGGCATGTCCCTGGCAGGAGACCTGGTGGCTCGAGAGCAGGGAGAAGTGGAGCCAGGGCTCTGCTTGTCTCCCATATGCTCTTCCCGGAGATCAGGGAACAGTGGTGCACAAACCTCGATAGCTCCTGTACCTCCCAACCTGTAAACATGCTCAGCCCAGCAGGCAGAAAGCCCAAAAATGTCTTTAACCATCGTGATGCTCTGGAGCAGCACATGGCTCAAAAGCTGCGCAGTTGTAACAGGGCAAACACAAAAACAACCTCTAAGTGACAGTGCTTGAAAGGTGGGGGAGAGCCTCAAAAGCCACCAGGTGAGTCACATCATTACGGCTTCCTCTGGTAAAATGAAGTGTTCCTTTTTGGTTTTTGGTTTATTGAATTGTCCTTCCGCCACGGGATGCTCAGTGCATTTTCTGCTCCTGGGGTGGTTTGAAGTCAGCCAGGAGGGCAGGGAGGAGCGGAAACAGATGGCCATACTTTGGCTGCTCCTTTGGTCCTGGTAAGATCAGTTATAGCCCTGTTGAAACAATTCCAGGTATTATTTTTGAAATTGGTTTCCTCCTCCAAGCCGTGTGTCCTCCAAAGAATCTGTCCAAAGTCTCAAGATATTTATGTCTTCAATCTAAAAGTCAGAATGCATTAGCCAGGCAAACTTGGGTCTCAGCGAGCTTAAAATAAACCAGCTCACTTTGAGTCTCATGCTATTAAATCAGTCGTGAGTGTCCTCACGGCAACTAGACATTGCAGGTTTCTGGTTCTCCAGCATGCTCTTCTGGTTGCTTGTTTCTTGAGGGCACACCAAAGAGCAACACAACCTTGCTTGGCTTCAGCTCATGCCAAAGGGGCAAATCCCCAGCGGCAAGCTGCAAGAGCCTTGTTGAGGGCAAGATGTCCTAACAAATGGCATCAGGGCAAGATTCTGCCTCCATGGGGCAAATCTTTTGGGTTGGAAGGGGTCTTTAAAGGTCATCTAGTCCAGGGATATCTATAACTAAACCAGGTTGCTCAGAGCCCCATTCAGCCTGACCTTGAATGTTTCCAGGGATGGGGCTTCTACCACCTCTCTGGGCAACTTGTTCTGGAGTTTCACCACCCTCATCCTTAAGAATTACATCCTTATGCCTAGTCTGCATCTACTGTTTTATAGCTTAAAGCCATTACCCCTCTCACAACAGGGCCTGCTAGATAGTCTGTTCACATCTTTCTTACAGACCTTAGAGTACTGGAAGACCACTGTAAGGTCTCCCTGGAGCCTTCTCTTCTCCAGGCTGAACAACTCCAACTTTCTCAGCCTGTCCTCATAGGGAAGATGTTCCAGCCCTCTGACCATCTTCCTGGCCTCCTCTGGACTCCCTCCAGCACGTCCACATCTTTCCTGTGCTGAGGTCTCCACAGCCGAACACGTGGCTGCAGGTGGCTCTCGCCAGAGCGGACTAGAAGGCGAGAATCACCTCCCTCCACTTGTTGCCCACGCTTCTTCCCGTCTGACAAGGCGTGATGACAGGAATCCAGGCTGCTCCCCACCTTGCTGGGGAGGGAGGGAACCGGGGAAAACAGCCGCAATAAAAGGCCCCAGTTTTTACAAAGCCCAGCTGGTTTCCAGGGCTCTTAATGAGCGCACAGAGTTGTTTTGCTTTTTTTTTTCCTGGCAGATAATGCCATTTTTAAGCTTCACAGCATAAAATGATATATTTTTGTAGGTGAAATTACTTGATTAATCATTAAGCTGTTGAATATTTTAAACAAACTAGACATCTGTTGTGAATGGCGAAAGCCGCACAGAAATAAAACTGCGGCTTTTGGGAGATCTCCATGCCAAAGAGAAGCTGGAAAGCAATTGCAACCACTAGCTACACAACGAATAATAATAATAACTAAAACACTAAGATTTGAGCAATGAAAAATAAGTAGATGATGTGAAAGTTTGTACTGCTTGGCCAAGGATGCTTATCACAGCCAATGTGATTTGTTTAATGGTGTCTTGGCCCCAGGAACCTCCCTGGAGCTGCTTTGCTTTCAGGGGGTATCTTCTGTGGGATGGAATTGTGTTGTTTAAGCCAAGGCCTCTACTGAAACCTAAGTCACCCTGGGACCAAGTTGTTTTTAATTACAATCAGTCTCCTAATAAGAGTAATGACAAGGTCTCGTCAACCTGGACGAGTTTCAGAAATCCACAATTTGTTGGTTTTTTTTTTTTTTTGGATGGAGGGGAAAATCCTTGGCATTTTATAGGAAGTTTTTTATCAAGCAGAATAAAGTTAAATGCATTTACTTGGCACAAAGATCTATGCTGTTGTGTAAGTTTCTCTTGGGTCCTTTCTCCTGTAGTGGTTTGGTTTTCTTCCCCAAAAAGAGAGCCGGCTCTCAAACTTGATGAGAGAGCTCTCAGGTCTTGGGTGTCTTCAGGTTCTCCTGCAAGCACTGATGATGGCTGGGACTGGGGACTGTTTGATTGCCTCCTCCATAGCTGAGTCTGTCTCCTTGACACTGGAAGGAGTTTCCTGCAGACTCTGAGAGATCTGGTTTATGACCAGGCTCCTTGAGCAGATGGGAGAAGGTCTGATGTCCACCAAAGGCCCCACAGGGGCCATTAGCAGGAGCCAGCATCCACCACCAGAGGTCTGCAAGGTTCTTCCCCTCTTATCTGTAGGTTTGCACCCAGTTTTGCTGAGTGGCACAAGTAATTTGGGAGAAAAACATCCCTGCGTGGCAGCAGCGGGTGGTTGCTGCAGGTGATTTCTGTGGGGGACAGAAACCTCCTTCCTCCTTCTCAGGAGGGCTTTTGGCTGAGAAAACCTCAGTCTGAACCTCCACCCCCAGCCAGGAGGGGAGCAATTCCCCCCTTAGGACCCGCCGTGTCCAGCCGTGATGCTGAAGGAGCTCTCGGGTGCATCCCAAGGCCCTTCTGCTTCTCGCAGGGCACCTACAACCCTGTCTTTCTGCTCGAAGGTTAGCTGACAAGGTTCACAAAGTCCCCGTGTTGCCTCGCACAGCAACAAAGTCCTTAACTCGATATCAAATTTCCTCTGGATCCTGTAAAACAACCACATCGGCAAAATCCTTGCATGCACCTGATTGCTCCTGCCCTGCACCGGGGACCGGTGCCACCACGGGTGTCCTACAGCCTCTCTCCCTGAACAACCCAGCCCCGGTGAAAACTGCCTTTATCCTCCCCACTGACACCAAGTTAAATCTGTTTTCTGCAATGCAAGTTTTTGACAAGGGCCACACGGAGCGACATGTGCTTTGAGAAACTTCCTTGGTTTTTCTTCCAATAATCACTCCAGGACGCGATGCCCTTTCCCAAACAGAATTGCTTTTAGTCAGGAGAAAACGTGGGTTCTCCCTAACATCGTTATGGGGTATTTTCACTCACTGTTTCTGACTTGAAGGGTCAACTGCTCTGTCTAGATTTATGAAAAGACAAAGTGATTTTATGATCAAAAATAACATTTGTGGGTAATTAAATCTCATGCTTCAGGGTGTAAACCGTAACCTGCCAGTGGCCAGGATGGGACTCCCAGAGAACTGGAAATACTGTCTGACAATTAATTCTCACTCTATTCATAGGCTGGAGGGGATCAGAGGGGTGAAACAACAGTAATTAATTTACAGCGATTATTTCCAACAGCTGGCAAGTGGTGTAACTCGCCAGCAGAGATGGTTGGAGCATGGAGATAATTGAGGAGAAACATGAGGCCCCTCTTGAGGCAAAGAGCCCCGCGCCAGCCCTTGCCCGTGAGCTGGGGTGGAGGTTAGCGCCCTCCTCGCTCGATGCTCTGGGCACCATGGGGAGACACCGGGGGCTTCGGGGAGGAGCTGCCCAATGAGGGTTTGCTCCTCTTGCACCACTTTACCCCACTCCCTGGTAAGCCCAAGTCATTTTTCTCTGCAGCAGAACTGTGACTCGAACCTGACAAATGTCTCGAGAGCAGCTTTGCTTGTGCCGTTTTGGAGTGGCTGCTGGGGTGCAGGGAAGGGTCCTGGACCAGACTGCAGAGTAGCTGGGAGTGCTCTGAATGCAAAACGCACCTTCTCAAAGTGAAATCTTAACAGCTTTCAAGATGCTATCTTTTCTTCTATTTTATTTTAGTTTTTAATACCACTTTGGTCAAGCTCTCTATATTTTAGATAATCCAAAAGCTGTTTCATATGTTAGAAGACAGAGTTTTCCCAGGGGCTGCCTCTGCAGCTGCTGCCTATGAGCCGCCCAGGAACGCTCTAGCAAACCCCTCATCCACGCACCTGCGGGGATCGCTCTCCTATTTGTGGGCACCCTCCAAAGAGATGGTTTTAGACAGCCGGTGATGTAGACAGGTTCTGGCAAGCCACCCGTGCTCTGGTGAGGGGTTATTTTGCAGCTTCACCTCTGCAGGGGAAGGGCAGCTCTGGCTGGGAGGCTCTCGGGGGGTGGGATGGGGATGGTTTCCTCACTCATGTGCCCTTCCCTCGCTGCTTCCCTGCCCCCAGCATCTGCAAAGGGGCTCTTATTAGGGCAGAGCCAGCAAAGGAGGAGAAAACCATCCTCGCTAACAAGCTGTTTGCTGTTTATGAGCAGGTAAAGGCAGAGCTGAAATGAATTATTAATAGGGTGGAAATGGGGTCCCGCCACAGATCTGCTGCTAATTCTGGCTCAGCTGAATGTCACTCCCTCTATCTCCCCCCGCCCGTGGTTTTGGGGATTGATTGCTCCTCTGTTTCCTTCCCCTTCCTCTCAGATCCAGGGTTGTCCAAGTGCAAGGTCACCCCTTGGCACGGGTGTGAGGACACGCTTTGGCTGGGTGCGGGATTTGGGAGAGTGTGAGTCAGCAGAAACCGGCACCACCGGCTCCGTGGCACAGCTCTCGGTGAGCACACGCCGGGACGTGCTCGGCAAGACACTTTGCTTTTTGCCTCTTCCCTTTGGCCTGAAGCAGATAGTCATTCACCGAACCACACACTGCTCGTTCAAGGCTCTTGGGCTCCCCTGGGCCTGTTTCTCTGCCAGAGAAGAGATTCAACCCCTACTTGCGGCTCCTCTTCCCCTTCCCCCTCCAGCCTGCTTCTGAATTCAAGAAGCGTCTCGTTCATATTTCATCCTAGCTCAGCACTGAGCCCTTCTCTCCACCAGCCATGGGGAAAAATCACGGTGCCAGACAGGGTTGTGTGTTGGCAGTGCAATGTCCTATCTCTGGGTGGGGAAACTGAGGCAGGGAAGGATTTCAGGAGCAGGTTTGGGCTTCACTGGGAGTGTTAAAGGCTCCATTGTCCTCAAGATCGAGTTCCTCCAGGCACCTGCAGTGGGTCAAAGTAGAGGCTCCTTTACCCAAGTTTGACGTGGTCAAGGAAATCTCTGCTCTCATCCCACACTGTCTCTGAAACTCTCCCCACGGTCTGCTTAGTACCTTCATGAAAAGAGGATGAGCTGATCTTTGCACCATAGACCTCTGTAGGGTATCATCCAGGTGGTAAGCATCTTCTCCACAAAGGGAGAATCTGGAGGGAGGATACTGCTTGTCACACAGAAGAACCAACCCAAGTCACCTCTCCACCCTCACAACGCAGCCGACACCACTCGTGCAGACACAAATCCCTTCACGCCCACTCTGGCTAAGACAGAGATGGTCAGAAAATCTGGTGACATGATGAGTTTGAACCTCCAGACTGACACCAGCCCCGTCCACAGGTGACCTTTCCAAGGAGGGCCCCCAGCCTGCTATTTGCAGGGTGACCTCGGGGCAGCACTTCCATGTCCAAAGCCCCAGGATGGCTGAGCAGCAGCTCAGCTTCTGCTGCTGGATCCACTGCCCAGAACCCTGTCCTGAAAAAACGCACATGCGGCCGATTTCTGGGCGACACAAGGGTTAACGTCGCCCGGAAAATTCCACTCCTAAGCAGATAATCTCATCTGCGCTGGGCACAAACACGCATCGCCCGAGCTCCCATGGAATCATTTTTGAGCGGCTCTTTCTCTGTGAACTGCTAATCCCCCGGTGAGCGGCTCTAACCCTGTCCCTCCTGGCGCCCTGGGCTCACCTCCGCACCCACCTCCCTGCCGGGGCTGCAACCACCCCTTTCGTGAATTTGTGGATTATGGGGTGAGGTAGAGCCTGAGCTCAGAAGCTGATGAACCAGACACCCCTCAGCCGTGGGCACGCGTTCAAAAACGCAGGCGTTCAATCCCATTGACTGCTTTTTAGCTTGTCTCCAAACCCGAACCTTCTGTACCCAGGAGCTGCAAGCTTTGCTCTTTCCAGGGTGCTTCCCTGAAGCTTGTTCTACAAATTAAGCTGCTTGGATCCTGCCCCATCCCTTCTCTGCCAGATTATTAAGCTCTTGCATCTTCTTACAGAGATGCACCCGCGTCCGCAACCCCTACCAGCAAGAGCACAACTGCAGCGACCTGTGTGCTGGGTTCCGAGTGCATTATTGATTCAGGACTAAGAAAATGCTTAGGAAGTAGGAAAAAGTGTCCTGCTCTCTAAAAGCTTGTGCGCTTCGTAAGCTCAATACATGCAGCCTTTGCAGAGAGGCTTGCTACGCCGCTATTAATATTTTATTCTGTAAGAGAGGCCTTGATAGTTTGAATGGGGGAGGGCAGGACGTGGAGGCTGGAGGTGGGAAAGGGGAGGGAGTGGAGGTTCTGCTGTGGTTCTCAGAGGAGCAGATCTTCCCCAGCACCTTTGCCAGGGGAGCACGGTTGGGTAGTGGAAGTCCCAGCTGCTCTTTGCCAGTGGGTCTTAGTCAGAGCTTTGCAGTTGTTGGCTTCTACCCCTAGACATCTCCTGGATGGTCATCAAGCAGTGCTTTGCAGTCCCTAGAGGAAAAAGCCCATTTGGTGTTTACCAGCACAGGAACTGCTGTAGCGCGTTGAACTGCCCAGGTAACACCCAGGGTGTACTCAGGGCTGCAGGCTGGTGCCTGGGGAGATGGTGCCTTTGAGAGGGCAGCCGCAGTGGTGATTGCGTCATCTTGGTGGAGAACTGCTAAGCTGGTCAGCCACAGCTCACGTGCATAACGACTCCAGCGAGTCAGAAATTCAGGCTCTACCAGCCAAGCACTGCAGAGCTGCTGTTGCCCACGCCTAATGGAGCTCACCATCTAGGTGAGAGGAGGAATTCATTAACCCCGGGGACCCTCCAGCCATTGCTGTGTTGCCATAAGCTCTGTACCCTGCTAAGCTGCTTGTGCTGTGGGTTTTGGCACCGCAAGGCCACATTTTCATTTTGGTTTCTCCAAAACCACGGGGTGAACCAGGTGCAGAGCTGGTTTGGGTCATTTTGCAGAGGTGGTTTGCAGACAGATCAGTGAACTAATCCAACCCACCATGGCTTGTAGTGCTGCCACAGGAGGAGTAGAGGGGACGTGTCTGTCACTTGTGTGGGACAACAGGCACAGTAGTGGGACTGGGACAGCCCCACACCTCAAAATCCTGATGGTAAAAAGTTGTTTGGGGTCTGAAACTGTAATTGGACTCAACTGATGTTAAAATTGGACTGTTGCTTAAGGAAACCAGAGTGTGGTAGGAGAGCACTCCTTCCCACTCGGGCAGTGGTGTCTGTAGGGAGAATTTTGTCTGAAGTTTAATGGGTAATCATATCTATGTTATAGAATACAAAACCGATTTTAAAATAAATAAGTAGGAAGGACTTCCATGAATCCTTCTGGCTTCAAAAGTTGCTTATGGAAAACTGTGATACCTGGAGCTGGTATAAGAGCTGCTCTCTCAGCTCTGGCCACGCTCCCCAGTGAACCTTTGGAATCAGTTTTCTCCAGCTTTTTCTCATCTGGACGCTGTTCCCTTTGAAGAGAAAAGCTTTTCTTAAAGCAGTTTATTCTTCCCCATCTTGTTCAAGGTAGGGGTAAACTTTCTGCTCACTGTCCAATTAAATCTACTTGACAGCTTGATTTTTATCGCTGTGTCTCTTCCATCAGCAAGTCGAAATGATCCTTGTTAGGGGAGCAGCATCCTGCTTTACAACGAGATGAATCCCGAACTGAGCATTTAATGAAAATGCTGCGGACTCTGAGGGGAAACCCCATTTACTCAGTACTCTCTAATTTAAAACTGAATTGTATTCTTTCATTTTCTGTAAAGCCTCTGCTTTTATAACACCGAGATCCTGCTGTGCTCTGGAGTAGCCTCTGTGGCCGAAGAGCAGCAGTGTGTAATTTGCTGAGCAGCTAATAACGTGCAATCCAAGGGTCTGGCCCCAAGGACAAGGAGCTGTTGATCTTGACTTCAAATAGTGTTCTCTGCAGCAACCCTGATGCTGAGAAGTGATTAAGGGTGGGAGCAAAACTGAAAGGCCCCAGCCCTTTCTCTCACACTTGAAAGCAATGCCACGTCGAGTGCAAGGGGTGGATTAAGGGAAACCTTCAGCTGGATGGGAAACGGCAGCAGCTTCCTTTTCCAGGCTGTCCTCAAAGGAAAGGGGAATATTTTCCAGGTGTTAACTTGATGTGCTGGGGGGTTCAAGGGAGAAGCAGGGCTGTCGGCACCTTACAGATGTGAAAAGAAGCATCTTTCCATTCCCACAACCCTGACAGAGATGTCATGGGCGGTCTGACAGCAGAGAGTGGATTTCTTGTGCTGCTGAATTTTGGCATAAAGGCAAAGTAATTGTCCCCAATGCTATACAGGTCCTGTAAGGCAGCGCAAAGGGAGCTCTGATTCCCAGCCCTCTGCTAAGGCCAAGGATGCATTTGCAACCACCAGTGGGTAGTGCTGATATATTCAAGGAGGGAGAACATCCACTCTTCTTGGAAAGGATTTTTCTTTTGATTTGTACACAGGCTTTGCTCACCCCAAGGGTTTCTGTGCCCGAAAGTTCGTCTGCTTTTTCCAATTTTAGCACCCAGACTACTGAGAGAAATAGTTCTTTAGTTACAAGGCTTATAACCACATGTCATTCAGAAAAGTTTAGCTAAGAATTAAACATTAAATTTAGCTGAACGTATAATGAATAAATAAAGCCTTTTCCTTTCATGTACTTGTGCCAAAATCAACAAGCTCTATTAGCTGACGAAACAATGCTGACGCCAAATAAAAATACCCCTGACCCATCAATATAGGCTAAGAGCTCGGCCCTGCATCAAAGAGCATTGTCTGAACAAGAAATACCATCTTGACACCTCTGAGGGTAATAAAAAACAAAAGGGCTTCCATCCCGGCGAGGACCTGGGCTCCCTGTGCCGCCGGCAAGTGCGTGGAGCTCTCACCGGGGTGTTGAGGAGCAGCAAAGTCATCCTGACGGCCGCTGGCTCACGAGCAGTCTGCTCTGGCCACCTCCCTTGCTTTTTGCCCGAGTGATTTGGAAACCTCTTGAGCTGCAAACCTGTTTGGAGCAGAGATCAGGGCTTTGCTTGCTCCCCGCCACCCACCCTGTGTGTAAATTGCCCACTAAACCTGCCTGGTTTTTTGTTCTGTGTGCAAAAGCTGACACTTCAAAATGAAGCTCTTGAAGGCCCTTGCTGGGTATTAAAGTGCTTCAGCACCTCAGCACATCTCAATAGCTGCGAGCACCCTGCCAGCTGTGCCATCCTCCTCCTCTGTGGGAGGATGAAGTAACATCTCCCCTCAGCCCCACACAGCCCGGGCAGCTTTGCCATTCCCCAGCCATGCCTGTTCTGTAATCCCCTTTCTTCTGCAATCTGCACTTAGCTGCTCTGTGCCATGCCCTGGATATGATCTTTGAAGTCTCGCCCTTCTCTCAACATCCTTGTTTAAAAGACCTGTTCCCCACTAGTCTTCAGTCAGGCTTTCAGATTTGTTCAGGCTTTTATTTACTTCTCTGTCTTCCTGCTCCCACCACTCCCCCTGCCCTGTCAGAAGGGAAAGTACAATTCATTTTTCACGCGACCCTGCCAGCAAGGCAGTGACATGAATAGGAAAAGGTTCAGAAACTGTAGAAAAAGCAAAACCCCACGACTTTAATAAGGAGCAAAATGCTTCCCAACCAGAAGGGAGCAGCCACATGTGACTAGAATTGCTGTAAACCAGAAAATAATTCCTCCAAATAATTCCTGCAGTCTCCCTGATGCCTCTTTTTGCAGAACTCTCTGTGAGAAGTCGTTACAACCGTAGCGTGCGATCCCGCAGACTGTGCAGGTGCTGGTACAGCCTGGTTGGAAACACTCGCAGTCTTACAGGGTCCTGACTTTTACCAGGACTCTCCTCCTCTGCCTGCCTGCAGCGATGCCCCGCACGGGCACATCGTCCCGCTCCCTCCTGTCTGGCTGCCTTGAGCACGGAGGGGTGTTTGTGTGTCTTTAATTTTGATTTCAGTTGTCTGAGCAGTGCAGGCGTCCCGCCGGGCTGCGCTTAATTCTGAGTAACGTTAGTTTAACTGCACGGACAGTCTCCTGCTGTTTTGAAAGACACCTAAGAAAGCAATATAGTCACGGTAAGAACTTCTCTGCTGGAAAGCCAGGCTCCTACGAGAACCCACCTGTTACAAAAAAATAATTAAAACCTGAAGAGAAAGGATAATAGGACACTGAAAGGTGTCCGAGCGGGTTGGCAGGCAAGGAGCCATGCGGGGCTCCTTCGAGCCACTGACCCTCCCCTCTCGCAGCAAGGGCTGGGGCTCGGCCGTAACGATCGCCGGGCAGCGGCATCGATCTCTGCCCAGAGCTTCCTTTGCGCGGGGGGAGCAAAGCTCAGCTCCTCCGTGGGCTCCGCTCACCTCTCTCCGCACATCAATAGGTGTCAAGTCTCCACCCAGGACGGGCGATGGAGAGGCCGTTTTCTTGCTGGTTCCGCTTTCTACTGACCATAAGGGGATGCTCAGCAGTAAGCACGCACCCTGCAAGTCGTTTGGCTGGGCTGGAGCCATCTCCCACTCAGTGCACCAAATGCTGGG
>NW_009704111.1:75247-80520 GCF_000703405.1 Apaloderma vittatum
CAGGATGGCTTTTCATCTGCTTCGTTTTTAAAACCCTTAAATCACCTGGAGAGGACAGCACCGGTGTAAGATGAGGGAGAGAGGGCCATGAGTACAGTGGGATTTTATAAACCCATCCTAAAAATCTAAATCATAACTTGCAATATATTACTATTGTTCTTAGCTTGATCTTTCTTTGCTCAGGGATGTTGCTGCGAGTGCTGGTGTCTGTTCTGGGAGACGAGAGCCGGGCCAGACGCACGCCCCGGGGTGAGGCAGGGACAGGAAGGCAAATCCATGTTTTGCATTTGTGTAACTCCCATTCACGGCTGTACACGGTGTTTGCAAGTGTTACAGCACATGGCAGGCGTACGCTACGAGGAAATACTGCTGGTGCCCAGAATAGAAAGATTTTAGCTCAGTATTGACTGAATCAAGAGATGTAGAGAGCTGATTGCAGTTTGCGTCTTTTGCTTCCTCAGAGGTCAGTGGAGCTGGAGTCTGGAGCATCCTCAGCCTGGCAGGGTTTGCAAATAGCTGCAGTGAACATAGGGGAAAGCAATCTGGTGTTCACTTTTTAATCTTTTTGCAGCCAACCAGATAAATGGAAATATAGGGTGACCTGTCGGAAGTTAAGTGTTTTATTTGCAACCTTTTTTGTAATGACCTTTTAAAAGGAAAAGCTGCTGCTTATCTGGAATTAGTGAAAATGCCTTCCCTGTTACTAACGACACCTCTTAGGCTGGAGGGAACTGCTGGCAGCATGTTCTGATGGTTCTAAACATGTGGCATTCCTTGGAATCAAAGCAGCATTTTTCTCTTCTCAAGAGAAAAATCTCATTTTAAAGAGATGCCCTGAGCTGGCTGGGCTCAGGGTATTTTCTAGGTGTCCATGCTTTTTCTGGGTGGGGAGCTGAGGCATGGGGTATACAGGCCTGGGTAACGCTGGCATTTGAAAATGGAAATCCCTCCATTGATTTAGAGGGAGAACTCCCCTTCTCATTATAGGTAATAGAAGAGTAATAGACTTTTTTCAGATGTTCCTTGTTGAGTGCTCACCCCAGCAGAAACCCTGTAAGCATGGGCTGGCTTGGACCTGTGCCTCAAATGTGTGCTTGGACCACTGCTGGAGGACTTTTGGGAGGGGATGTTACAGCCATGCTGGTTTGCTCTTTGCTTTGACGCCTAAACAGTTTTTAACAATGTAAAGCCTTGTGAATTATAAATCAAAAAAAAAAGCTTTGTGGTGCACAGAATGAAATGCGATGATTAATATTTAAGAGAAAATAAGTTAAAGATTTTTAACTATAAGGGCAAGAGTCTGTCCACAGAGTCTTTTCCTGTGAAGGCTGGAAGAGAGGGAGAACCACATTTCCAGGGACTCCAGTGCCTCAGTTTGTGCCTGAGCTGTTGACATGCAGGGGCCATGCTGGCCTCCACCGCCTGCCCCTCGCTCTTACACCCACCTCACTCAAAACCCTGGTGCCGCCTTTTGGGATGGGAGTGGTGCACAACCCCTACCATGCTTTAGCAGGCACAGAGACATGCTCAGAGCAGCTCAGGTTATGCGCTCGCTGCAGGCAGATCTTTCCCAAAACCCAGACCAAGACTTACTCAGCCCCTACCCCAGCTCCTCCTCGCCCTCCCCTCGGCGTGAGGCACCATCCCAGCTCTCAGACCGACCTCCTGTCTGCGCAGCACTGGGATGGGCAGACACATTCATCCCCATTTTGCAGACCAGGAGACAGAGAGCTCAAGGCAGCAGCCACCATTGCCACTCTGAGCCAGAACGCTGCCTCTGGCCACCTTCAAGCAGAGTCTATTATGTCAAATAAGGAAGGAAACACTTACATGGGTGCAGAATCTCTCCGGCGGGTCCCCGCAGGTGATTCCTGCCGGATCCACCCGTACTGTCACATAATCCTTCATCCGCATGGCCTTGGGCTGGCAGGCGTAAAACTCCCATGAGGGGCCATCGTCTGTGGTCACCCAGGACTTGCAAATGTCATACTGTCCCATGGCCAAGGGGAGACAGTGCAAGAGGAGAGCAACCAGGTAGAGCATGGCAGCTGCGGCCAAGCGCGGCGTCCCTGGGCGAGGGCAGTGCCGAGAGTCCTGAGGAAGGCAGCTACTGGGCTAGGGGTTGCTCTCGGGATCAGCATGGAAACTCCTCATCTAAAAATGATCCAGTTGAAGGAGATCCAGATGGTAACAGGAATGATCCCACTCTGCACGCCGTGTTAGGATGTGGAAAGTTTCTCTCTGCACAGAAGCCAACTTTGCAAATCACTCAATAGAGAAAGTTTTGGCCGGAGTTGCTGATCAGTGGTCAAAAGTCTTCCTTAACCTCATTCCCTCCCCCCTTTTATTGTACAAAAGGGCTTCCAAATCAGCATGAAAATATCTAGAGGTGACTCCAGTCAATCAATAGAAAGATCAAGTTCTGAGTCGCTGATGAAATTTGATAGGAGTAAATTGGAGAGGCTGTGAGGTGGTGCTGGATCAGGGTTTCCTCAACTTTCTTGTCTGCTGCAAATGCGTCGCTGTGCAAAGTGGCTTAAACTGTGGTCTGCCTTCAATAAGTGTTAATACATATAATAAATAGAGCATCGGGTCATCAGTACAGGTCTGACAAGGGAGACTCTTTGGAGCTAGAATTCCTTTCACCCGAAGGACGGTTGCGTCAACGTAAACACGTTGGGTGGCAAGATCCGCAGAGGTCCCAGCAGGACATTGGGTGGCCGGGGGGTTGTCAGGAGCAGCCTAGCTTCGTGGCTTCCTCCTCCACGGTGGCGAGGTGCTCGCAGGCAAGGATTTCTGTCGGGCTCTGCCTTTTGGCAACCGAGCATCAAACTCTCAAAGCCTTCAGCTGCAAGCCATGCTGCTACCTGAGGTCTCCTCTCTCTCTCTCATGGTAAGGGCAGAAGGAGAGTTCATTAGCAGGCTCTACCTGCAACAAATTGAAAGACAAATTAGCTGGGAGTAAGAAGGAGGGGGGCAGTTGGAACAACAAGACTTGTAAGAACAGGGGTTCCCAGGAGACCAAGCCCTCAGCTGGGCTTGCCGAGCCACAAGCCAGGTTTTTGTAAAAGAGAGATATACAACTTTAATAAAAAGAAATCCATAGTAAGATGGTTATGGCTTTTCTGCTATTTGGGAGATGGGATGGAGCACTGCCCCATTTAAGGTATCTGGTTTGTAACAGCAGCTGGGCAACAAGAGCTCTAATGGGTCTTCAAATAATATCAAGCAGCAGCTCTAGGTCATTAGGAGATGGAGAATATGCAGACACAGAGGAGGGACAGACAGACAAATTGACAGTCTTAAAAAGATAAGCAAATAAATAAGAAAGCTGGGGAGACAGATACATTGTCCAGTATCCCCACATATGATTTATCCAAACAATAACATTTAATAAAAAACAATTTAAAGTCCTAATAACATTTAAGGTTCACCTAATACAAAGAGCAATGACCTTCCCAGTATTCATTTCAGGTTAGAGAAAGATTTCTGCAATTTTGTCGTCCTTCCAGCAGAGCCATAAAAATCTTAAGTAATTACAAACCAAAATGACAAAGAACTGGTAGGAAAAAAAAAGAAAGTAGTAGTCAAACCCTCTTTCAGCATTAGATCCAGGAGAGAGAACTCATACAAGAAGGTGCGAGGCACTCATCCAGAACAGAAATTTAGCTTTGGATAATTCCCTTTCTATTTGATTCCCCACTTTTCTTTCACAATTTAGGGATGCCTGCTTCAACAACATGTTTAGTATTTCTCATAAAGCTCAGTTACTAAAGCTCAGAAACTCCAGGTTAACGGATGCATTGATCCATGTTCAGGGGCTTCATGTTGCTGTGCTACCATCTCCCTTTCCCCCCTTTTGGGTTGAAAGATTGCTGATTGAGATGAATGAGTTCAGAAAAGAGAAGCTATCCCTCATGCTTCATTGCCAGCTCTCAAAGAAGTGCCTGTTATAGCTGTGTTGGACCTGAATAAACTCCCAAAGAAAGAATAGACTGGCTGCTATTTTTACATTATGAGTAAATGTAGTAAAAATAATAAACCGGTGTGACACAGTGTTTGTAAGTCCTGCTGACATCAGAGCTGTCTTTTCAGTTATAACAAGTCAGTTCCTAATTATTACATCAAACTGGTCACAGCCAAGTGCCTAACAACAGCAGAGAGCGTGAAACTCCGGGATTGTATAGAAAACAAGCAGGGTAATTTTAATGAGGACTCCAGCGCTGTTGAGTTTATGGATCTATTTTCATAGCCTTAACAATTATATTTTTCACTTGAGTGGCTGTCAGGGGAAAAAAGGGGACAAAAGGGTTTATAATATCTATTAGTGTCTTGTTATGCTGGTTAAATGTCATAGATTCCCAGGGAAACAAAAAATTGCTGGAAAATGTAATTTCTGTCAGTCAATCAGCCAGGCGTGCGGGTTCCCCGCGAAGTCTGCGGCGCAACACTTAGCCCGTACAGTCCCTCTGCAGAAATAGTTGCCCAGTGTTGCTCTGAAATCAGGCAGCATACTGCAAACGGGGGAGGGAGCCTCTCCCAGTTAAAGGTTTTGCCCTGCTTGATTTGGTTTGATTCTTAGAAAATAAATCTTCACCCGGTATTATTAAGAAACTGCACTTCATGGGAACAAATAGAATCAATGCTCTTTGTTTGCTTTGAAGAGTACTCGGCAATCACTGGGGACTGATAGCCAGAGTATTAAACCCACGAAATTAGATTGTGTCTTGCCTTAGCTGGCTCCTTTTTTTATTATTATTATTGGATTAGCACCCTATTGAAATAAAGGGACAACGCTGAGCAACAACTGAGCTGCTCCGGAATTAAGAACAGAAAGTAAACTCAATGAAGGAGTTTCCAATTTTCTTTCCCAAGTGTCGTCTTCAAAACAAACCCCAACCGCCCTTCCCACCCCCCAGCCTCCCCCTCACGGATCCAGCGCGAGTTTTCCCTCTTCTTTTCCACGCCGATCATCCCTTAAAAGCAAAGTTAGGAAACACCAACTAACGGCCGCGATGTGCCGGGAGCCCCGAATCCTTCGCAAAGCTCCAAGCGGCGCCGGGCTGCTCCCCCCGCCAGGAAAACCCGCAAATCTCTCTCGCATCCCGCCGCTCTCACCAACGCATTTGCGGTTCCAGGCGAACCGATGCCGCTTCACTCCCCTGCCAGCCCCGGCGTGTGGGTTTTGTTTTGGTTTTTTTTCTTACAGTAAAGGACTTTCTGGGACTGCCAAGGCTGTGTTAAGAGAGGGAGTAGCCCCCGCTCCCGTCCTC
>NW_009704112.1:0-34871 GCF_000703405.1 Apaloderma vittatum
GTATATGTATATATATATGTATATATATATGTATAAATATAGGTTTCTGACACCCATTGTTTTTCTTCTTCTTCATTTTAGAAAAAAAGACTTCTTTGGTAACCTTTGTTTCTTCAGTAAATTATCTTGTCCTCTTTTTTTTTTTTTTTATGGTGAGCAGGTGGTTTTACTTCCAGTAACTGGTTATTACTGGACCGCTTCCAGTTCAAGAAAAGAGACTACAGCTCATCCCTTTTTTTTTTCCTGTTGCAACATTACAGGATGCTTTTGAAGAATTGCATTTTTCTTGAGGAGATATTTTCTTTAGCAAACATGCTGTCTGAATATAATTCTCAATTCACTGTATCCCTTACACCATTTGCCAGAGTTAAAGCTGTTTATTTTCTTATGCAAGGATCAAGAAAACAAGAATATTCTGGGGCTATGCTAACAATTTTTGCCGTTAAATGAATTTCATGTTTCAAGGTTGGTATGATCATGAAAATGTAATTATCTTTTGATTTTTATTAAAACATGGGTAGCTCACAGTTGTTAAACATTGACAGGGAACGTTACCAGTTTCTGCATCTGTTCGTGTAGTATATATGACCTAATGTTTGCACAGCACCAAGGAGGAGGTTAGACAGGAAAATAGGACCTCATTGACCAACTGTTCTATGTGTCAAATGAAAGTGAGCAACAGGCTGCGTCCCACATACACAACTCAGTCCAAAGCTGCATTCCTTGATGTGCCTGTATTTGTGAGTGGCTGTGCCAACTTTAGTAATTTTATTGTGAATCTTGGAACATTTGAAGAAAAGTTTGCACTACTCACATGAAAGGAATTGGGATATAAGAGTAAGGAGATTAAATTCGATGACTTGAGGAACAGAGGTTGTTGGACAAACTGACTGGGGAGCTCTATTTGGCTTTGCAATCTATCACATATTTCTGATACTTCATATAGCTCTTGGTCTTACAGTCAAGCAGTCAAAATGATGTTAAGCTTTTACTGAAGAGCAAATGCCTAGCTGTCATGGTGAATGCCAAACTAGAAAGAGTCTCAGTTTGTTTTTTTTCCTTACAGTCTCAGGATTTTTAATTCATAATATTTGTGTCTGGAGGAGTGAGATTCATTATCATCAGCTCATTCTTTTGCCTGTTATTATTTTTAATTTTAGGTTATTCAGTGTCTTTAAGTAGTTCCTTTATTTGTTATCTTCAAGGTCAAGTTCCTAGTTACATGTTAGTATTTTACTTATTTTTGGGACTTGGTGCTTTTTGGTCTTATAACACTTGCAGCAATGTGTAATCAGAGGTGTTCATTAAGAGCATTTGCTGATAAAAACAGAATAAGCATTTCCAGAGGGTTATTAACATAAAGAGGGCAATTAAAAAGTTCCTAAAAAGGAAGGAGGGAAATTAATGGAAAAGAATAGGGTCTTAGCATGATATACTCTCTTGTGGTTATAAGATTCAAGATCTTAAGAAATGGAATTAATGTTAATTCACAACATTAGGAATCACTAGAGAGCAGACTTAAGCTTGATTTTTTACTTTTTTTTTAATTTAGCTGTTGATGCATTTTCTTTTAATTTGTTGTCATGATTATTCAATGTGAAACACTGAATGTATTTCAGTTCCACCCAACAAGAAAGGAGTGCTCTGAGTAATAACATAAATCATACAGGATTGGCTAATAACTTCAGACTGTAGGAAACTTCCAATGTTAAGTCAGGTATTGACAAACTGCAGAAAGCCCAAACACTGTACGAGTTGGAATATTTGACATCCTTTTCATATGGTTACTATGAAAGATAATGACAGGATCTAATTTTAATGGTTAAAGCATAAAACTTTGTGGACTGGAGTTGCCCAAACATGCAGTATTCTGTAAACAGTGTCTGCTTTCATCCAGTCTGAACATTTATAGCCCAAAAAAGAATATTTTCCAGTTGTTTTTGACAGCAAGCTTGTTAGTTACTTCAATTCTATTTCTCTTTAAGGTTTTCCCATAGATGACTCAGCTGTCGGTGGTGATCGAGGTGCTATGGGAAAGCACAGTGCACAAAAGACAGCTCAGAACACCTCCTGTATTTCATGGCTTTTCTTAATCATTATATATTTTTAACTGCTCCTTTGAAATAGGTCATCTTCTCACATCTTCTAGCAGACTCCTGCTGCAGCTTCAGGCACAAACATTGTGTAGTGCCCCTCCCATCTTATGGTCTCAGTGATAGCCAACTGTTGGCAGCACTCCCAAGTTTGTCGCTTTAGAATAGCACATATGACAAAGAACTGTCATGATGTTCAAAATGCATTTGGCATCAAAGAACTTTAGCCATTTGCTGTCACTACAGTGGTGATAATGATAGTGCAACAATGGACGTTGCCAGTTGCATGTGTTGCGTGCGATAGAAATTAGTAAAATCAGTCACAAAGCAGCACTGCATCATTCAAAAAGATAGAAATGTTTTTTTTCATATAAATACATTAATATGGTAGCATTCGTGCTTGCTACTCATCACTTAGACGCCTGCAGTCTGTGGTATGAGCAAAAGGAAGACACAGATGAAATCTCAGTTCAGACTTGTACTTAATCAGTGTTTGTTTTCTCAATTCAGGACAACAAGTATGTATTTTATAGAACTAAAAAAGTGTGAAAAAACAAATCAAAAAGAACAACATTTTTGGGTTCACAAAAGTGGCAAAAGCATACACACAAAATGTGTATTTCATTTTTTAAACAAAATCAGTTCCTACTGTAACCTAATTGGTTCGTATTACAGATAGAGAAATGTGCTCACTTTCAGCATATACTTTTGAAATCAATTATATTAGAAGGGTCTTTCAACATTAGAAATGCTTTGTGACACTTTTTTCAAATCTGCAGTAGTGGTATAAATATTTGGCAGTGAAGGTTAGAATTTCTGAAGTAACACAGGCCATTGTTCAAACTACCAACTCTAGCACCTTGGCCTCTGAAAGACATAGCTGTTTTCCACGGCTGTCCTTATTGAAGGGTGGGAATTGGACACCTTAAAATGGAGGATGTCACCGCATTTGACAAAGCGGTGACAAAAATGCTATGGGAGTTGTGATTACTAAATTGAGCTCCTATTGGGCCATTCTTAGTATGGCCCTCAGGGTAGGTTCAAAAAAAAAAAAAAGAGAGAAAAGAACAACTTAATGACGCAAATAAGCTCCCCATGGGAATCTAGGTGTCTGATTTTTTAACAACTGGAATTTTACGTGTTAGATACTGTGATGATCCCCAACTTGTTGAATACACTCTCCACTGCATGAATCTTTCTGAGAAGTTAACTGCTTTTGCATGCTATACCAAGGATGGATTTGGGTCTGAAACTGGGTGCTGGACCCTGTGTTCTCAGCAATGCATCTTGCCGATATAAGAAATGGAATTTGGGAGCTATAAACTGCAAACTGGAACTGAAGACTGGTTTCAGGAGTGAGACACAAGCTGTCTGAGCAAGGGGGTTGCGTCTGGATAGAGAGAACAGAATAGACTGCGAAGGGAAATTGGTGCTGGAAGCTGAAGAAGGCAATCATCCCATTACCAAACCCTATTTAAGACATGTACTTTCATAGTAATTTGTACATAGTATTAAATTAAAGGCTTCCTTTCTGCCCAGAGGAATGGGTAAGATCTCAGCTCATTTTGTCCCACAGGGGTCCTGGCCTCCCTGTCTTCCATTAGGCAGCCTCTCTCCCTTCTTCACACTACAAAAGTAAATCAGGGCACTCAAATAGCCCACAATTAGAAGCTACAACACCAGATTTTAGCAAGCAGTGAGAAAAGCTCGTGTATTTTGAGGCCTCTGGGTTGTATGTTTAAGGAAAATAGGTACAAAAGCACGTGCCATAATAGCCTATATTTACAAAGCATGAAGTATGCATTGTATTTGTGAAGAATAAGAAAAAATGAGATCTTGTTTTCTTGTTCTTGTGCAGATATAAATATGTTGGCTAGAGGCATAAGGTAGTTTTTGTTCTCATGTTTTTCTGATGTAGTTATCTGAAGAGACATGTTTTGATGTAGTTACACTGAATATGAGGGTGCTTTATTTCGATTTAGCTTATTTCCTCATTCATACATAACGATGCTAGAGCATTATGAGAGCCATGCATGGCCTGTCTCAGTTTTAGCTATGTTAGTGAAAGAAGTTTATAAGCAAAGCTAATGAATATGAGGGCCAATTGCACATGAGGTAGAGAAATCCAGGTAGAGCATTTAAAACTGAGGTCTAAAATTATTGTGGAATTTTCTCTCAGTCAAAGATGCAGTATTGCTTGATTGGCAGTCTCCTGTTTCTGTGACTCGCTTCTGCTTCTGCAGTTCCACTGGATTAAAAGGGGTTACTCGTAGTCTACACCCACTAGTGGTTGAAGAGACTTTTTTCACTACTTCTCAAGACTTAGTTCGCTAGTCTTTTGGATCACTTGTCTTGACTTGTCTGATAAGTTTAAATGGGAATTACTTCTCATAATGACTATGAAAATGATTTGTCTGTTTCCAGGCACTTTGATCTTTCTGTCTTCTCTCTCCTTCTCTTTCTGTTTCTTTCTATGAGAGCATTTTCCTTCTCTCCATTTATGAGAATACAAAAACTTCAAGATAAAAGATTGAGTTACTATTCTGCTTTGCTCATCCTACTAGCGTACTGGATTTTCCATGCTAAAACTGGAAACTGTCAGAGACATGCTTACTTGTAGGACAGCTTTTTATATGGCACAGATGATGCTCTTCCATAGTAACCAGTATTTATCTTTTATCATGCTATTTTTGTCTTTAGAATTACAAATATTCACATTCTTCATCCTTCTATTTTTTAATTCTGTCTTTCAGGTGTTATGATTAGGATAAAGAAAAAATGTAGCCTTAGAAGAATGACAAATGCAGAAGGTGAAAATAGAGTAGAAGAGAAAGAGACAGTAACCTGAGGAAATATTATTATTTTGAGGCATTTCACAGAGGCAGATATCTTTAACCTAGCAGAAGTGGAGTAATGTGTTATGTTTTCAGTTAGAGAGGTTTTTAGTTGTCTTCAGATTTTTTAAATTTTATTTTTTCTTTTTGAGAAGGCAGTAGACAGAATGTTGACCTTTCCCTTTAATTATTTCTTTGTGCTAATTGTAGACCATAGCAAGTTTTCTGTTGTTGATGAGTAGTTGTGTTGTCTGATCACCAAATGGGTGTGCACTTTTGGCAGTGCTGTTGTGTATATCAGTATATTCATCAAGCAAGCTGTTGATAACAAAACTAATATCAAATGCAATATGAGAAAAAATAACAATTGAGCAATACAGTTCTCAAACATGAATATTACAACCTTGAAAATAAAAGGTGAATGTTGAGTTTAAAGTCATTGTTTAGCTGGTGGTTGAGAATAAGTCCAACTGTTAACCTAGCAGTGCCAGGTCCACTGATAAACCATGTCCCTAAGCACCTCGTCTACTCATCTTTAAATATCTCCAGGGATCGTGACTCAATCAGTTCCCCGGCCAGCCTGTTCCAGTGCTTGACAGACCTTTTGGTGATGAAAATTTTTCTTATGTTCAATCTAATAAACCTTCCCCAGTGCAACTTGAGGCCATTTCCTCTTATTCTCTCACTTGTTACTTGGGAGAAGAGACCGACCTCCAGCTCGCTACAGTGTCCTTTCAGGTTGTAGAGAGCTCTAAGTTCTACCCTCAGCTTCCTTTTCTCCAGGTTAAACAACCCCAGTTCCCTCAGCTGCTCCTCATAATACCTGTTCTCCAGACTCTCCACCAGCCTCATTGCCCTTCTTTGGACATGCTCCAGTACCTCAATGTCTTTCTTGGAGTGAAGGGCCCAAAACTGAACACAGGATTTGAAGTGTGGCCTCACCAGTGCAGATGAATACATGGGAACAACCACTTCCCTCCTCCTCTTTCTGGCCATACTACTGATATGGACCAGGACTTCCCGAAGTACTTTGCAAATAATGTAAAACACATTCAACACCATTACACTTAAAATTGTAAAGTTAAATAAGTGCTAAAAATATAATTTAGATTTACGTTGAGTAATGATGGCCTGTGATCTCAGTGGGAGCCAGCATAGTCTCCTCAGTATGGATTTGTTCAGGTGCTTTTGCAGTGAGTGGCCAAAAAAAAGGGATGGTTCTTGCCTTAGGGCTTGTACGGTGCTGAAAAGCACTGTGCCAGCCTGCAGCCTTCTAATGCATCCCACTTTGAATTTTTCTTAAGTTGATTTGCACGTGTGCAAGCAATTCCCTCCCACGTGTGCCATGAAAAAGGAGTTCTGACATATGAAATGCAAATATGTCACGTGTACATGGCTGTGTCCACTAGCACTCCCATGCATAAGGGCGTGTTGATCCAGTTGATGGTTTCTAGCTCGGAATTCTTTTTGTGATTAAAAAACATAATAGTAGCTTCTAACGTTATGCTTAATACTAAAGCTAATTGTTTTATGTAACCTGGAAAATACAGTCACGTTGTGTTTGTAAAGTAATAGGATACAAAAGCCTGTCCTTTTTATACTTAAAATGGGATTTTCTTCTGAATGCAATAGCATAGAAAGGTGTTAATGAAACGACATGTTGTTGCATAACTAAGTAATCAGCTTGTACTTCTGGATATACTTCAGTGTTGCTGAAATATTATATTCCTAAAATGATGACTTAAACTGTGTTGTTCTCAATGCAAATGTATTTTAGCTATGAGGGCATGATTTTTCTTTTCTTGTAGCTATTTCTGGAAAAATTAGTAAAGCTATTGTAGTTGCCATGTCCAAACTTACTTTTAAATTCTTACACTTAAATTATTAGTCTAATAGAATAGGATTGATACAGATACTGAATTATATGTTTTCTTGAGGATCCAGAATGTGTTTTTAACCTTAATAAGGTAGCTACATTTTTTTTCTTCTTTCTATCCTCCCCTCACATCCCTCCATTTACCAGTTTTATCCCAGATGTATAAATACAACAGTTTTTGTAGGCAGTACAGTAGTCTTGTGAAACCTAAATTAGGCACCTAAATTAGGATCTTTAATTTCAGTGTTCCTGGATCCTGGGTAAGTAGGTTGTTATCTCTTAATAACTGAAGCTTAAATCCTACTTTTAAATCAATTTTTTCTTTTAACTAACACTCTTACAGGATGAAATCAGAAGTTATAACTGTATGCAGAACAGCCTGTTTTATAGGTACTTTGAACAGCAGATAGTTGTTTTATAAGCAGAGAATCTTGCATTCTGGTGTAGTCTCAAAGAAGCATCTACTTTCTTCTCATTATAGCAGCAATATACGTGAGGAGATAGTTTTTCTAATAGAAATAATTGTATGTGTGTATACAAACACAGAAGGTGAGACAAAAAGTAGGAAGAAAAACACAACATGCTGCATACTAGGAGTTGAAGTGGGGAAAAGAAGAAAACACTGGAAGAAGAAGGGTGGGTAGATTAGTTTGATGTTTCAGGAATTTCTTATGTATGTTGAGGTATGGTATTTAGAGCCTGTAATGGTCTGACATGAGTACCACAGAAACATGTGGATGTACTTTCTGTGTGATTCATTTTTTCCATTTGGAACACTTCTTGACCAGGTGCATTTAAGGGGTAGCGGATACTGATGGATAGAAGGGGAAGAGTGTTTCATACAAAAACAGTGTGAAAGAAAGCATGTGTCTGACGGAGGGGAACTTGCATGTTGCTGGTACAGGAGTGTGAGGAGATGTAGAGTCTAGACCCAGCAAGAAAACAAAGGGATCAAATGCTCAGATAAGACATTTCACTGTCATTGCTTTGATTTAGTCAGTTTTTAACAGTAAATTTCACCCTCTAAAGAATAAAGGACTCCTGTAACAAGGAAGATTTTACTCATCCAGCTAAAGCAGAGCAGGTTCTGTTTTCCAGTGCCAAGTGGCTAAGGTTGTTTGCTTCATAGCTATTCTCACTTCTCCAAAGGGGAGTTTGAACTGTTTGGTCAATCCCTGCTGGGTTCATTAACTTTGTGTGTTTGTTTCTGTTACCCCATTGAGAAGGGAATGGTTTGTATTTGTGTTCCTAAAAGATTGGACCTGAATTATTTAACCAAACCCCACTGCGCATGGAACCTTTTGTGTTTGGTTGAACTCGGGCTCCAAGGGTCATTTTCATTTGTTCCTCTGACCTTGCCAGAGGGAATCCCTGTTTATTCCTTCATTTGGTAGAACTGCTAATCTGGGCCCTGCTGAGGATAGAAATAGGCTGCCTACTTTCTGCTGCAAATGGAAACCATGAGAGACTATAGCTTGTCGTAAAGAGAGCAGAGCTTATGTAAGTTGGATTTTGATTTCTTTTTCTTTTTTTTTTCTTTTCTTCAGTGAATTGGTAATTTCTTGGCTTGGATGGTGTTGCAGTGATTCTTCAAGCAGGAGTAGGAAGGCTGGTGACAGCGGTGAGAAGACACAAGGTCTTGAAGGTAGAAGAAGAAGGAAAGGTACATGATATAAGCTATCAGGCTGCTGGGCTTTAATTCTCAGGCAATCCAGCAATGCACCAACTTGTTTTCTGTCCTGCTTTTGAAGAAAACCATGGTTGCATGAGCATGGTTGCTCTGTGCCGCGAAATGGAGGGAATGCACAGTGCTGTTGGAACACTGGCTATAATTTCAGTCTTAAAATGCAACAGTCTAAGTATTAGAGCAGATTGAACAGTGCTGTTGTGGACCATGGGCTGATTTCTGACACACAGTTTGTGTTACTGGTAGGGTTACCGACTGTAAAAACACCACACGTGCACAAAATAGCTGCTGTAGAACTACAGTGAACCTGTATATTGATCTGAATCTTTTACCTGTCATAGCTAAAGGTCTTGTATTTATCTGAAATAGACATACTCAGGGTGGCTCGAGAGAAGCTGATTAGTCCAGAGAGAAATAAAGAAAAGTGAGCTGAATACTGCTGTCGCGGTATTCAGGCCAGCTGGGAGTTGCATAAAATATATCTGTCTCCTGAGGAGCCTCAGTTGGCAGGATTTGTGAGGATTTCTGCCCATAAAAATAAACCTGCTTTAGCCTGGTAGGAGCTACAGCCAAGAGTTGATCCCTCAGGGGTGAAAACTTCTGCCAGCACAGCTGCCCCTTTAGGCTAAGGAGAAAGACATTATGCTACACCCTTTATGGATTATATCTCCTTGTTTATAAACAAAATAACTTCATCAATTGCTGAATATTTTTATCACTATGCTTATATGTTAAAGTAATATATACCCAAATAAAACTTTCGTGTTCCCACTATAGTATACATCTACATTTATTGCTTGCTTGTTTTAAATGCCTCCCTTAATCATGGTCCAAATCTAGCTGAAAAGCTGAATGTGCCTCCAAGAAATATAACATATATTTAACATTGATATATCTGTACATAAATCATAAACTTTCAAGCTGGAAACCATCTTGCATTATCTTACAAGCTGGAAACAAATATGTTTTGCTTACAAATATATTTTCCTTAACATGATAATTATGCAACTACAAAGATTTGCTAAGTTAAAGCTAAGAGTTATAGGCTTTCACAAAGTGCTGATAAAGGTAGTAGTACCACTCCATTCAAGCTCATTTTCCTTTTCACTTATAGTTTGCAATGTCCTCATAGTATCCTCTCTGCTCTGAAGAACAGCCTTTATTTTCTAATACTCAGTAAGTCTCATGCACACGCTCAGTTCTGCTGAATTAGTCTCGCATACATTATCTGATCTGACTAGAAAAAGATATTTTTGTACTCTAAAAAATACACTTGTCAATAAATATTTTATGAAAGGTAAAGGAAGGGATTTGGTATAAGAATCTGAAGTGATCTGAGTAAATCTGAAAATTACAAACAGGTATTAGTGACCTGAACATATTTTTCTTCATGAGCTACTGCAGTATTTTTTAAAAATAAGAATGTTAGTAGCCTAGTTTATGCTTCTTTGTTTAAGATATTAGGTGATTTTCAAATAATCGCAGCTTAACTCTGCCCTGATAAAATAGACCTTAAAGTTATTTTGAAAGTATTGCCTTCTTTTCTTTTGTGTACAATTATCTATGTGGTCATACAAATAGATTTGAATACAAGGTAGGAAGAACGACTAAAGGGAAATAAAGGCACCAGGGGAAACATGAAATATCAGTCTTGTGGTGAACAAGCCTTAAGTCATGTTATTGGTTGTTTTTTCTTTACCTTGGACTTTGTATGCTGGTGTGTTTTTGAGTTACTAGAGCTGTTAGAGCAAAGCGGGGTGAGACTGCCAGCCTTTGAGGTTGGATTATTAGAGAGGATGAGTGAAGGGAGGGCAGTAAGTATCCCACGGAGCTGAAGGCTGAAGCAGTGGTCGCTGTTGGGAGGGCTGGCAGACCAAGGGGCTGGCGGGGGAGCATGTGTTTTCGCAGCCATGCCATTGCAATAAGCACTTAAGTGCGACTGGTGAAAAGAGAAACTACTGATAGCGCTCCTCAGCCTGTGTGTTTGCAACTTGTGCAAAGGTGGTTTTTATCCCACCAATGTGTCTGGCTCATTCTGAAGGGTGGTGTACAAGAGGGGAGAGTTATTGCTGTTTTGGAGACAGATGAGAAAATCTCCGTGTTTCACATTGCCCAGGTATAGAAGGTCTAGTTCTGCTGTTGTCCACTCACAGTTCCTTATGGTCTTTTCCATTCACTCCTATCTCTTGATGCTAACTGCGGCAAAAGAATGCTTAAAGGTAAATCAGGCAGGAACCAGTGCAAAGGGCTGCATGTTGGGGATTGTGACATGTAACATACCTTTCAGATTTGCATTTTCTTCATACCTAACACACTCAAACTTGTGCACTGTCACACCCTATGGCATATCATATTACTCAAGCTCTTGTGTATCTGCAGTTATCTAAGCCAAGAAAACTTCAAGCCTGAGTGATAATACCTTTTAAATAATTCACAGAGAATAGTTTTAATTTAATACTCCCTTTCTTTCTGCAAATGGATTTACTATGGAATTCCTGAGCCTATTCAAAAAGACTTGGCAGTATCTCTGGCAAACAATTACTGTTTTTCAGGTCAGTTGTGAGCATATTCAGTATCTGCATCATCAGAGACAGCCCTAGCTATTTTATTGCCTTGAGTAGAACATATTCTGCTGCCTCTACTCCAACATTTGCAAGAAATTGTGTTTAATACCAGGTGTTTTTATAGAATTTTAGAATGCCACATATTCAGCTCTTATGAAATGCAGTTTCATAAAATTCCAGAAAAATGAGACATATTAAGAAAGTATTTATGCATTATAAAATTTAATGTCTTACTAGCAATGTAATCAGTGCAGTCACAAATTGGCTCTAAAAATGCTGCTTCTCCAATTCTGCAGCTCTGGGCAGCTGTCCAGTCTTGACATAAGGTAAGCTGCCCTCTATGTTGTTCTGTAAGGCATTGAACATTGTTTCAAGTTTTAATTGGGTGGTTTATGCAGTGACTTAGTTGAGTAAATTGTGAATTAAAATTGCATATCTGAAATTTGTCACTTCTTTTGTCTAACAAAACAGATTTGCTTTCATTGTGTAAGATTTGGCTTGAAGATTTATTTTCAAAAAAGGCTGCCTATAGTCTGTACATAAAGCATGAGATAGTTTATCTGCACCCTCCATAAATTTTCTTCTACGCAGCCATGATAGCCCCAAAAATGTTTGTAATGCAACATTCCCAAGTTACACATTTTACAAAGGCAGCAACAAAATATGAGTATTGCAGCACATTTCTTTCAGGAACTCATTACTCAGCCAAACTTAATGTATTTTTCTCAGCCATACAGAAAAGATTGCAAAATTTCAGATTTCAACACTATCTGTTAAGCTGTGGATCTGTTTTGAAGATGGAAAAAACATTTTTAGAATCCAGAACCTGTATTTTTTACTTTCTTATTTCGTAAGAGTTAAATAAACAAACAAGAAAACCCACATTCTACTCACCCCAAGACACTTAACATTAAAAAACATTTGACTGGAAGAAGGAACTGGGTCATTATTTCAGTCTCCTGCAATATCAAGAAACTGTTATGAACACATAAGTCTGGTTTCATCCAAATACATTGTTCAGTAGCATAGATATCTATAAATAAGCAACTTCCCTAGACTCACTTTTTATAATGGGAAGATAAATGCACTTGTAGACCACACATGGTTTCTTTATAGCTTAGGTGTCGAAAACAGGTCAGTGGGATATGTCCTATACGTTCATTTCTGCCCATTGACTAGAAATCAAACTTACATATCCAGACGACATGCAGATGTCACCACTGTCGATGTCTAAATGTAGCTGTGATGAACCCCTCCCTGAAATCAGAATTCACAAAACATGTGTAAGCCAAAGAATAACTTGCAGAGCTTTATTACAAACTTAAATTTTCCCTAAAATGTGAAAAATTAGAAGTATATATCAGTAGGAGTAACAGGATTAATGGAGATTGTCACCCAGTATCTGAGGTCTTGTAGGAAATCAGAACAACAAAATAGATTCATACCAGTAGAAAACAGTTTGTTACCAAACCTCCATTATTAGAAGAAATCCCTATATAGCTTTAAGTCCTATCGCCACTGCTAACATAAAACATTCTTTCAAGAAAACCAACATCCTTGGAGTGTGACTGAAGGAAAATTTATGCTGTAATATTAACAATATTAGCTGTGTGCAAAAGAGATTATTTTTAAAAGTGTCTATTAATAAACAGACGTAATGAAACATGTTAGAGACTAACAAACATGATCTGAAGTTCAGATTGGCATCCAGATTAAATAGTTGTTATGAACTCACTTTAACTTTAGCAGTTTAAGTTCATGATCCTGGAAGAAAACTTTAGCCTTTTTCTGGTGTCTGTCTCTCTTCCAGGATGGAACAGTTTAATAAGTATGTGTCTGTGTGTGAGTGGACAGGGAGGTGGAGTAAAGCAACTACATGTGGGCACCTGTCTCAGAGCAGCTCTTGAGTAGCTGGATTTTTATTACATTTAAAAACCCACTGCTTTTATTATTCACAAAATACATTGCCAGATTAGTCTTATATGGTGAGTTGAATAATAGCACTCTTGGTAGCTATACAGTTTTATAGACAACAGTTCAAGACAGTATTAACTTTTATTTCTGTCAGGTTCAGGCTGATGGTGAACTAAGGCCAGCTGCCTGCCACTGGCGTGCCCTGTGCCAATTAGCTCCGGCACTCAGAAGCACAAGTTGGCATTAGCTCTGACCTTCTCCCTCACGCTCAGTTCCCTGAATTTAGAAGATCAGCCTCGGTGTAGGCAGAGATACAAGCCCATCTGCTTGCTCTCTGAAGTAGGTGGACAAAAGGCAGCTATGGTTCACCACCGTGACGCCAAGCTGGTGCTGTGCTCTGCTTGCTCCTGTCGACCATGCAGTTGGCATTCCTAGAGGAGGACAGCTGCGGGCTCACCTTCTAGGGACACTGCACTGGTACCTGCTGTTCATCCCTCTTCCTGTGGCTGCTTTTCACAGATGCAGAAATCTTGAGGCCAGAGGTGATTTTCTCTTCCCTTGCCCGGAGTGGGATGGGGATCCTGTGGAAGGAAGGGGCTGCCACCGAAGGGCACGGCGGGGGGGAGCAGCTTTGCTGACACAAGTGAGAAGCTGCACCCGGGACTAAACACCAGCTGTCAAAATCTAACAGAGGGTGTCCAGCACGAACAATGCCTCACTTCCTATTTCTTTCCAATAATAGGAAACACAGTATTGTTGTCACCGCAGGGTCTTCGTCAGAGTTCAGCAACCGATGTTTACTTCCTTTTTTGTCCTCTTATGTCTTTGTATCAGCAAACACGTTCCTTTCCTGCCGTTGTCCTCCATGCTGAGGCGATCACTTGTTGCAAAAAAGTCCTCCCCACAGTTTGGCATTAGAGGCTTACCTACCACTGCCACGTATTATCTCCAGTATATTTCATCCTTCCTGGATGAGCCATTTCAGATTCAAAATAAAGTTTTAGGCAGTACTGAGATCAATTAAACAATAATATTTTATTATGATTGGGCCGATCTTTTTCTTTAAGCAACTCTCATATTGGATGTGCTTCCAGTAGTTCTAGAACTTGTCTCACTTCTCATGAGAGATTGCCACAGGTCTTAGAAATGCATATCATCATTAGCATTATTATTTTCACATAAATTAAGAAATTTATTGAGATAATAGCTTCTTTCCCTGTGAATATTCAAAGTGGTGGGTAGCAAAAGTGATAGTAGTCTGCTCATAAAATCTGTCCCAGAGACTGCCTGAAATTCCCAAACAAAGCACTTCTAAAAGCTTTTGGGGTTTTAATATCAATTACATAATGAATATCTAGGAAAAGAAAAAGTGTCATTTTTCATAACCGGAGTCAGGAGAATCTTCTTCTGTTTCATTTGGCAACGCTGTTTCATTCCTTCCAGCATTTATTGGGTCAAAGCAAGTATGGTGTGTGAGACTGGTGAAAAATAACAATTGTAAGGACATGGTACACCTTTTTGTTTGCTTCTCCAACAACATAGTTAAGGTCATTTTCGCAGTTAAGAAGGAAAGGCTTTTGATGTGAACTTGTGAAAGCATTTTGCTCAAAATTCTTGAGTGAAGTTATGATCTGGTCTAAAATACAACTTGCCTTTTATGCATGTATTTATTTTATCATCAGTATTGCGGATGATTTGATTTGTTTTCCTTACAAAAATGGTGTATTTTTGTAAAATTTAAGAAATAATGGAAAATAATTTTTGGAGCTCTGACGCAAGTTCTGCATTATTCCCAGCAAAATACAGCTTTTAAAGTAATGAGTAGTGTAGTGGCTAGCATTGCTTATTAATACAAAGAAGTTTCTAATTACTCTATAAAGCCTAATGTGGTATTTTACTATGCCTGTTAATGGAGCAGTCTAAAAAAGCCTAAGTTAATTGCATATTTACTGTTAATTGCTGGACAATTTTGTTCAAATGAGAAAAAAATTAGACTTTTGCAACATGTTAGCTGCATTGAGTGCCTCCGATTTTGCTTTTAAGCTTCTGCTGATGATCTTTAGAGCATTTCTATTGGATTTTTAATTTGTTGAACAAGATCATATTAATGCTGATCTTAATTTACTGTATGTTTTAAAAGGCAGGTTCACAAACAGCTTTTCAGTACATGCCGAAGTCCTATCGCATTAGGTACAAACTGTGTTCAGGTGTTCCCAAATATAAGCACTCATTTTAAAGGCGTCTAACTACACTTTTGAATGTGCTCAGAGGAAAAATCCTGCATGTCAGACAAAGAAACTGTGAAAGAAACCCTAAACAGATGATGTAATTTTCATAAACCAAGGATGCCCTTCTGTGGAATCATGTTCTGAATGGTGAGCTTCACCATAACCACTTGTGACTCAGTAATTTGAGATGCTTGTTGGTTTGGCAATTGGTCACACAAAATAAACCATCCAAACATCATGTGTGATAATCAGCCAATCAAGTCTCCAAAGAGTCTTTAAATGTTCAAACTGAACAAAGGCTCAGTATCTATCAAGTTCAGGTTATTGTCTTGGACAGCAGCTCTCTGCCAGGTAATGTGCTGTTTTGCTATTTTGTTTTCGCTTTACTTAGTAGCAATAAGTAGTTTCAGATTACTGTGGTAATCCATGCAAAACTAATTGACTAATTAAATGCAAGACAAGTCAGTGCGCTAGCACATGTTGCATAATGTTTGCTATTGGCTTTTTAATGATTATCCCACATATATTGACGGAAGAGTGTGAAGCACTTTAAAGAAGAAATATTCTTACACTCTGTCTGTTCCTAAAAGGTTTTAACAAGGATTAATGACTGAATGGTGACACTCCCCAGCCTTGTCAGGCTTTGTAGATTTGATTGACATTTTTCGTTCATATATTTTGCCAACTTTTTTAGAATATAAAAGAGCTCAAAGATGAGTCTTCTAAAGAGGAACTTTAAAGAAAGGGAAGCATCGATGTAGCTCGGGTCAGATTTCAGGACTAATAGGCATAAAATGTAAATCAGAGTTAGGTGTGCTGGAAGTGGTTCCGTAGCTATGTGACTTGCATTGAATTAAGAATGATAGGACTGTGATAAAGAGTGTAAACAAAGTGTTTGGTGGAAACACTTTGAAGATGCTCAAGAATCTCACAGCTAATATGGAAGAAGATGAATGAGGGCAGGAAGAGATTTGCAGCCAACAAGCAGAGTAGGTGATTGCTGTGGCAGCATGTGTGGGCATGAAGACTAGAGCCTGGGCTGATGGGGAGAATTAATCCCATGTGTTCTGAAGTAGGCCTTCACTTATGAATGCAATATCAATTGTATTTAGAAGATAAGACTTCATGATAAACATTTTCATAAGGATTTGGGCGGGCAGCAATAGCATAATCCCCCTGCGTGAAACTGAGTAATGAAACAAAGGCTATTCAGTCTTGCTGAGCACTTACATAGTCAGTTTTTCTGCAGTACCAGAGATTTTTATGATAAAGAATGAGGGGTTGCTTTAAAGCAAGCAGTGTGGGCATATATTTCATTGACACAAATAACTCTGTTTCAGACTTTTGCAACCTCAGAACTTGGTGTCCTATGCCTAGTTTTAGCTGTAGGAACTCAAGAATGATTAGATTCCTTAGACTGAAGCAAGTGCAAAAGTAATTTCCATTTTTCACGTATAACAACCCATCTAAAACCTTTAACTAACCTAAACAGGTAACCTAAGCAGTTTTCTCGATAGTCAATGCAACAGCAGTTTTGCAATGGCTGGTTATACATAATTGTGGAGAAAAATTTACTGAGTTTATTTCATGGAGATAACCTGGTGATTTTTTGGTGCTGTTTTTATCACCCTTGTTATCAAAGTTTAAAGCCTCAAGCTCTAATTCTTTGCTTACCGAGCTCAAAACTGAGTGCAAAACTGTTTTTGATTTCACTGGAGCAGGCTAATGGCTTAGAGGCCAGAATTCTGGCTGTTATCTTCACAACTCTTCTGACATCAGAAGCACTGTAGTGGCCTACCACACAGTAAGGCTATGGACTTAAATGGATCAAACTGCAAAAAAACCCCACCAAAACCCAAATCAAAAGTGGTCAATCGTGACAGTTTTTGTGCTTATTTCCATTATTTTTATACCTTTCTTTACATTTTTTTTATTGGTATTTGCTTATTATCTAAGTCTCAATAGATCTATGTGAAATGTCATTCATAAATTATTTATGAAGAAAGGAATTATTGAGGAGATTAAAAAGTAAGTAATATTTTGGTTTTCAGTGACTGGGACCCCACTTTATATTCATGTAGTCCCATCCTCATGTAGAACTGATGTATTGCAACTCTCCAATGGTAAAAATGATCACTTGCCTGTTAGTAAAAATTGGAGGAGGTAACAGAAAGCTCCTACAGGGTAATTGTAGAGAGGTCCCCAAATCCTTCCATAAAGGAGTTATGTTAGGTTTTTCATGATGCTGCATGCAACCTTAGTGTGGTTTCAATATGAGGAAAACTCATTTTGCTTTAACCTACTCCCTAAAAAACCTGTTTTTCAGATTGTCACACAAAATTCATTTACCAGTACAACTCCCTATCCCCTTAAACAGTTAGAAGGTGGAAAGAAATAGAGGGGAAAAAAACTGAATCAATCTATTTCTTTTCCCCAAAGTCACAGAGAAAGGAAACACTGTGCATGACCCAGATCACAGACAAAAGTAAGAGAGGGAAAGATTTGTGTGCAGTGTGATTCCAGACATTATAAAACAATCACTGCATGATGCTTAAACATTGCTTTATGGTGTTTCCACTGAGATATTCCATTAGTGTGTGATGATAATAACTCATGATTGTACTTCACTGCGAGGTCTTGCCATGACTGCATACTCTTCTGATTTTTTTTTTTCTTCTTGTGAATTGCACAAACAAGGGAGAAATTACTTGAAGAGCATAACCATAACCAGAATAGAAGCAGCAAAATTATAATGGTACTTAAAAATGGACAAACTTTTCAATTTTCAGTTTGTCAATATTATTTTATTCAAGTTATTATTTTATTCAAGTTTTGTTTAAGTGTGGCTTTAAATATACTCTTATGGGGAATGTAAAAGAATGTCTTTAAAAATGTCCCTGGGCAGTATGTATGTGCTGACAAAAGTGGAGTTTTGTTTTTTTTTTCTTTTTCACTTCTGTAGACATAGCTTGTCTACGGTAACTAATTTGAGAAATAATATTTTCTGCTAAAGAGAGAGATTGAAACAAGTGCTTCTTTAGTGGTAAAGCACTTAGCATCTATACAGATCTCAGTTCAACTGTCAATGTTTCTCCCAGATGTAACTCCTACACGCTCAGATGGTAAATCTTTAGAGCAGGGAAAAGTGCCATCTGGTGATTCAAAACAATACGAAACTGATGGAATCAACTTCTTGTAGATGACAAATGGAGCTGGTCATCAACCTCAAATAAAATTGCCATATGTGGTGTTCGGTCATGAAGATACTGAAAACTGACAAAACACTCAGCTATCTCCATCATCAGAATTCCATGTCAAATTCTATTCTTTCATTTTACTGCAGCAAAGTAATATGTTTAGCAGCAGTAAACCATAATACATTTCTGTAATCACAAAAATGTCAGTGTATATGATGTGTGCTGATACAAAAGCTATATATCATATATGTGGCAATCATATAGATTATGAAAGCTAAAAACATGTGTTTATCTTTTTATATTAGGTTTTGAACTCTAATATAGGAGTTATGATTTACGTGGCTATTATATAGCACATGTATAAAATAGTAAGGATTATGCCTGATATATGAAGAAACTGCAGAAACAATAATAGGTTAGAATAATAATTTAAGTATTTTAATAGTAAGTAAAAAATATTTGATAATCAATAAGTTGATATAGTGCCATTAACTGTAGGCCCATGTGTTGCCTGATCTAGTTGAGAGGTGTCCCTGGCCATGACAGGGAGGTTGGATTAAATGATCTCTAAGGTCCCTTCCAGCCTAGTCAATTCTATGATTCTATGATTTTATTCCAACCCTGCTGCAGTGAGCAGGGACATCTTTAACTAGATCAGGTTGCTCAGAGCCTCATCGAGTCTGACCTTGAATGACTCCAGGGATGGAGCCTCCATCACCTCTCTGGGCAACCTGTGCCGGTATTTAACCACCCTCATAGTAAATCTACCTCACTCTAGATTAAAACCCTTGTCCCTCATCTTATCACTGCATGCTCTTATAAACAGTCCCTCCTCGGCTTTCCTGTAGGCCCCCTTCAGGTACTGGGAGGCTGCTATAAGGTCTCCCTGGAGCCTTCTCTTCTCCAGGCTGAACAGCCCCAACTCTCTCAGCCTGTCCTCGTAGGAGAGGTGCTCCAGCCCTCTGATAATTTTTGTGGCCCTCCTCTGGACCCACTCCAACAGGTCCATGTCCTTCTTTTGTTGACGGCTCCAGAGCTGGACACAGTTGTGCAGGTGAGATCTCAGCAGAGCGGAGTATCTTGATCTGCTGGACATGTTTCTTTTGATGCAGCCCAGGAAACAATTGACTTTCTGGTCTGTGAATGTGCATTGTTCGCTGATGACCAGCTTTTTGTACACCATTATCCCAAGTTCTTTTCTACAGAGCTACTCTCTATCATATCATCCTCCAGCCAGTACTGATAACATAGATTGCCCCAACATGGATGCAGAACTTTGCACTTCGCCTTGTTGAACCTCATCAGGTTCACATGGGCCCATCTCTCCAGCTTGTCCAGCTCTCTCTGGATAGCATCCTGTCCCTCAGGGGTGTCAACCAAACCACTCAGCTTGGTGTCATCTGCACACTTGCTGAGGGTGCACTCAATCCCACTGTCCATATCATTGATGAAGATGTTAAACAGTACTGCTCTTAGCACAGGCCCCTGAGGGACACCACTAGACACCGAGCTGGGCATTGAGCCACTGACCACTACCCTCTGGATGTGACCATCCAACCAATTCCTTATCCATCAAACAGTCTACCCATCAAATCTGTATCTCTCCAATTTAGAGAGAAAATTGCTGTGGGGGATCGTGTCAAAGGCCTTACAGAAGTCCAGATAGGTGATATCCATTGCTTTTCCCTTGTCCACTGTTGTAGTCACTTCATCATAAAAAGCCACTATGTTAATCAGGAAGGACTTGCCATTAGTAAAGGTGTGCTGGCTGTCTCAGATCACCTCCTATCCTCCATGTGCCTTAGCAGAGCTTCTAGGAGGATCTGTTCCATGATCTTCGCAGGCACAGAGGTGAGGCTGACAGGTTGGTATTTCTCTAGCTCCTCCTTTTGACCCTTTTTAAAAATGGCTGTAGTGTTTCCCTTCTTCCAGTCAGTCCCCAGGGACTTCACCTGACTGCCATGACTTTTCAAATATGATGAAGAGAAGCTTGGCAGCTACATCAGCCAAGTCCTTCAGGACTCCTCATAATTTGTGTATTTAAACATTATTTAGCACAGAGTTCTAGTTATACATCACTGTTAATATATATCTATTTTACTTGAAAACCATTTTAAAAGAAAAGAAAATGCATAAAGAAAAAACATGGCCTACTTAACACTTACGAGTCTGCATGGGATTATACAGGCATCTTTTGCATAAAATTTCTAATAATCTGCCTAGTATAAGCTCAAAGTGTCTTGTCATACACTGTGATGTCATAACACTTTTTATGTGCCGTAACAGGGATGATGATGCATAGAAGTGATATTTTTCAGCCAAATTCTGCTTTAACTTGTTACATTTTGTATATTCAGGTATTGATTCAGCTTTTCCATTAGTTTATTTTGGTGCCTCATAATTTAAACCTCGGCATGAATATCTAGCACTACAAATAAATGCTGTCCTCTAATGTTCTGTGTATGGCAGGGTATAGATAACTTTATCCCTAATAGACAGGACCTCTACTTAAAGGAGATAAGACGATAATCCTTTATATTGACACACAATAACTAGCTGGGTCAGGGTGAGTTTGCATAGTGGAATGAGCTCCCTACAATTGTGTCCAGTCACCTTGGTAATGAGAAATGGCATAAATGTTTAATTCATTCATTTTTTAACATGGGGAAGGTCAAAATGAACTAGTATTTTCATTTCAGTTGCTATAAGTTTTCAAATGAGTTTTTACTTTTTCGTTTGCAAGTAATATTTAATTTGAAATATCGAAAGAACAAAATTAAAATCTAGGTGTCTACAAAAATGAATGTAGAGAATGAATAAAAGATAAATTCAGCTCATTGTGAGTTTCAATAACAACAGTTTAATTTTAATGCAGGTTAACCATTTTAGAAGGCGAAGCAAATGCTTCTGTACAGCAGAATGAATGAAAGCAAACATCCTTGTGGTGACTGGGACTGATGATGACCTTTTTGCATTTATCATGTGATTAGAAAGGCAAAGAATTTTCTCCTTCAAGGACAAGAAATCTTAAATCTGTAAACAGGTATATCCAGTTCTGTTCACAAAACCCAGGAAGGTTACAGCATGCTTTAACCTTATCTTAAACAAAAAGAGAATTTAAAGAACCGACTAATTAATTTCAATTGCAAGCAATTGGATTTGAATTATAAATGACTGGACTGTTTATGGAGTAGATAGACAATCTGAAAAGTTCTTTGAGTTCTAGGACTTCCTCATGGCTTAAAACCAGGCCTCCAGGACTGCATTCGAGTTAGAATTTCTTCTGGATGGCATGTGCTGCAACGGGAGCTCTACAAGCCTGTGAGATGGAACAGCATATCCCCATCTGTTACTGGCCAGCTGTCCTCCACATTTCCCTCCTTTTCCTGAGATCAGCCTGACAGCAGTAGTTATCAAGATGTCATGCCGCTGAGCTGCAAACATGAATCAAAAAGGGGAGGTGCACTTCTCAGTCATTGGCCTGTCTAGAATGCAGTCCTCGGGTGTGTTGGGCTTTCTAGCTCCGATCCAGAAAAAATACTTAGCATATGTTAATGCCACTGAATTTCTGAGGAGTCTTTTCCTAGAGAGAAGCATACATTCCTTGTTACGAGAGATAATGAGACTGAGGAGAGATAATAAGAGGAGAGATAATGGGACTGAGGGTTGTTATAGGGAATATTGTTGGAAGAAATGAGTGCTTTCCTGGTAACTACTGGTTTACAATACTTAGTAGTTAACAAACTATTTTACGTTTCATTAAATTTGCCATTGCTTTCTGTTGAGTGAGCTCTCCTTGCTCTCTCTAAGGACTACCTTATACATATGGGAATAGTAATTATTTTCCCTTTCTCAGAATGGTTAATTTTACCGAGTTCAGGAAATACTCTGACAATGACTGCAAAATGTAGCAGTCCACATAGCGTTCCCAGAAGTTAGGAGATAACTTGCATACATGCGTATGCTGCTGGCTAGCCCATGCCTGAAGATACCTGAATTAGGACACTGAATTTAATCTGCTTTGTAAATGGCAGGTTGATGTAACTTCAGCCTGAGGTCACTGTAACTTCATCTGATGACCTGATGATGGTGCACTGGTAGTGGTAGAAAACCTAAAACAGCTGATCTGTGGGAAAGAAAGTGTTTTTGAACCCCTTAGGATTTTTCTCTTTGCACAGAGGGAATGATGGCAGGCATGGAGTGAGGTGAGAGCTTGAAACATGCGATAGAAAGGCAAAAGAACTGAGGAGGTAACTGGGATGAATAGAATATGATGTACCTGAATGTACAACATGAAGGCGGCTCCATGAGAAGCAGCCAAAAATTCCTTCATTTTGGTGATTTCTGGATTAGAACAATTGAGACTGGGGTTAAAAGAAGGAGAAGCGACTCTTTGGGAGCATGATTATCTGAGCTTAGCTACTCAAATGCAGAAATCTTTAAGCTGTGAGAGGGAACGCCATCCCACTTCTCCCCTGATAGTTTTATAACAATCACTTATTTTAAGAGTAGAAGTCAACATCTGAAAAGATCTATTTGAATGAGGGCAAAATTACATCTTTTGAAAAACAGAACATTAAGTGTAGTGTGAGAAGGAAGCCACTTTTTTATTTTATGCACCTTTATCCCCACAAACATTTAAAATAAAGGTATTGAATAGTGAAACAAAGAAGAGTGGAAAAGGGAGAAGAAATCTCATCTAATGACAAATCAGGAATCTTTAAAAAGTATTTTAACCAAATCTGGCATTACAAACACTTTAAATCGCTAGTCATAGGTAGACCATCACTCTACTAAAGTACTGGTATAATGAAACAACCATTTAAGTGCGTTTAAGTGGGTGTCTATTTCTGTATCTTAACTGGCTTAAATTCATTCTTTTTTGCAAGACTTTGTAAGACTTTTCAGAGTATGAATCGAGTTTTAGTATCACTGTGATATGTAAGATTACTTACATATCCTCAATTTCAAATTCCAAATGAGTCATTTTTAACATGGAAATAAGAAAAAAGATGAACAGAAATATAACTCCATAGAGTAGGAGCTTTTGCTTTAGTGATGAACTCTCTTCACATATTATTAGGAAACTAATTTGTATCAGTCCATATGTGATGAGGCATTGGAACAGGCTGCCCAGAAAAGTGATCGAGTCACCATCCCTGGAAATATTCAACAAATGTGTAGATGTGGCACTTCAGGACATGGTTTGGTGGTCATGGTAGTATTGGGTAGATGGTTGGGCTAGATGGTCTTAGAGATCTTTTCCAGCCTTAATGATTCTATGACTATGATTCTATGATTCTATGAAATGCACCACTGGAATGAACATTAACATTTTTTGCTTAGTAGTTTATCTCTGACTTATGAGGGAGACTTTCTATAATGTATAAAAATATTAAAGAGTTAATTACAGTCTATAAAAAAGCCTTGTGGGATGCATTGCATCATTCACATATGACACATTGTTTTCTGGCCCTCAGTAAGTACTTTATTTGTTCAAAATGCTCTCATGATACTGATTTCTGACTTGGCAAGAATGATATAGATCAACGATATGTGCTAACATCTGGCTGCATAGTGGAGCTGAATGACTCGTGTGATAGCAGTAAGAGAAGAAAATGGCATGCATATATATGTAATTTTAGGCTCAAGGGCCCAGTATTCTTACGCAGTGCTGGTTAAACAGACTGATAAACAAAGATGGTTTAAGATGTGTTAATAGAGGAAAATATAATTAGTTCCAGTATAAAAGTTACTAATTCAAGCAGTAGATGTAAACTGATGGCAATAGTGCTAACTCCGTTTGTAATCAAATGATACTGTAAAGCAGATATTTGCTGTGTATTGTAGAGTTGAAACTGAAGATTTGAAGAGGTATTACTTTACAATTAGAAGTATTATACATATATCAATGACAGAAATGCAGCTTCACTAGTTATTGCAACTGTCCTATCAGCTGAGTCACCAAATTGCTTCTTAAGACTGGGGTAACAGCTGATATCTGTTCTTGAGGAGCATTTAATTTCTAACAGAAAGGAGTCTGAAGGGCAATTTAACCTTAAGTACATAGAAAAGTAGGTAAGCATTAATTTCCTTATGTCACCAAGGAAATTTAGTTCTTTAGCTAAATATAAATTTCTCATCTGTCCCTCCATGCTGACTATAATACTGAAGAAGTTCAAACTGTTTTCTCTTGTCTGCCAATATTCAATGAAAAAGTAATTTCTTCTCTCTTAGGTGTCACTTCATCCATCTTTCTTTCCCTCATTCATTCTTGCACATTTTCCTTCTCTCTCCCCTTTTTTTCTCTTCATCTAAATACACACATTCATGTTGTCCTTGGCCAAGATAGTACTGAAGCTGTTTTGCAGGTCCCACACAGCCCAGTGTGTGGCTACCTGGTAACAGAAGCCCAGTGTCATGAAGAGATGGATGTATTGCCTTTTATATGAGATATGAAATGTCTACATAAAGTAAAGACTATTCCTGATATCTGCAGGTACTGGACATGAGAAAAAACCCCAACATTATTCATGCATCTGGGAACAGTTTTGAATTGATGAGCTAGGTCTGGGCCTCTGAGGTGTCTCAGTGTGGTATCTCAAGATGGCAGATAAGAGAGAGTGTACTTCGATGTGAAGGCTTACATCCACTATTTCCTCATTTCTTAAGAGGACAGCGTCTGAACTTGCTTTCAGAGCATGGCTTGTTTATTTATTCATGGTGAGAACTATAATTTCTGAAATATGTTAACTCTGTAATGAACTGGAAAGAGGTTTTTTTCTGAACCTGCAGCATGAGTCAGAAATGCCAAACTACTGACATTTAGCCACTACTTGATCTTTTGTTGTATGCTATGAACAGTGGAAACATGATTCTGCCTACTCAGAACTGGAAAGATTTATCAAACATTCGAAATGCTAGTTTTCCAGAAAGTCCTCCTATCTTCATAGACAATATTTCTGGGAGGAGTTGTCAGGGAAAAATCTGGTATCATTGCAAGTTACAAAAATTACTTTGCATTACTTTAATATTACCCCGAAGTTACATGCTGTTACATCAGCGTATTTCCTTTATGTTTTTTATGCTGAATTTAATCTTTTCAACTCCTGTTCTATCTACATATCTATCTGTCTGTCTCTCTATCTATCTATTTTCACATTGATTTCTCTTTATTCCATCAAATACACACATCCCTATATTAACAACCAGAAGTGCCTTACCTATCCCAAATATTGGGATGTAATTTTGCTAAATGTGATTTTGTTTCATGGAAATCTCAGACACATCTAGCTTTTCCTGGTTTCGATCATCCTATCATCTTTACTAGTGGAGAACCAACTTTGTTTCTTTGCTATGCCCTGTAAGTGAAGTCCATTAAAGATAATAGATTGCTCCTATCATGAAGTAATAATCAAATATCAATACATTCATTTAGCCTAAAGGCTGCTTCACAAAATTCTCGTTTTAGTGTCTGATATCATGTGCATACCTTTAATACTAATAAAAGATATTTTATTGTGGAATTAGTGCAATATACAGAGTAACGAGCAGTTGAGGAGATCCTTGAAAGAATAGCAATAGACTCAACTTCAGAGAAGCAATTACTTACTGTGACTTTCCTTTCAACTTTCGTCACGTGTGATTTTCGTAAGGTTTATTGCCCTCTGCAGTTGCCATAATAACAGCGTGTCTGTTGTTGGAAACCTCAGATGGTATTTGTCACAGGCGTACCATGCAAGCAGAAAAACTACTTACACCTTGACATTGTATGGCATGACTAGGTTCATTTATCTGGATTCAGCCAGCTGAGGGTGGGTCAGCACATTACTTTGTTAGTGTAAAATTTACTTCCTTGTCATATTTGATGGATCATTAATTACCCCTGTCAGGCAGTAGCACAGGGTTTTGTGGCTTAAGTCCTGCAACAAGTTTTGTAAAATGAAGGATTATGGCTGAGGTGCAGTGTGGAATAAAACTAAAATAATGCTGGTGTTGTTTTGGTTTAATTTTATTCCTTTTGACATCATTTCCAACACCCCATGTGTGTCACTGTGCTTCAGATGCCTTGTTGCTCACATTTCATAAAATACTGCATATCATATGTAACATGCTTAAATTGGTTTTGTAACATACAGATCAATGTCTTGGGTATGAAATACTCCAATTCTATGTTTCATATATGTCTTTAGAAAGAAAATTTTAGTTCTGAAGTTGGAAAGTGGACAACATTGCTGCTTGATGAATTCTGAATTAATAGATGATTTCTAAATAAGATTCTTTTGCCTCTTCATAAAAAGAAACCATAAGGAATTTAAACAGATAAATGCAAAAATAATCCCTCCTAAATGCTATTTATTTTTTATATGACAAAGATGAAGAGAGGATGAATGATGGGAAATAGGATTGCCAAATACAAAATAAATAAAATGATTATATGAAACATGTTAATATTATCTAAACTATTAAAATAGCCAAAGGAAACATTCATCTATGTATTTCATTGCAATTGGGTTATGGTTTAGTGCAGTACATCTAAAAGATACTTGTACCCCGTGTGCAGATTCCTCTTTCTCACTTGGAAATCTTCTCAAGTCAGAATTTTAGGACTTTTGGCAATTATCCAGAAAACTCAGATATGTCTGTTGTGGCTGCACAGTGGTCTCCTGCAGCTCACTACCTGAGACTTACTACTTCTTTCTAATATAAAACAGATGCTCATATTTCTGCCTGGAAAACCTTAGACAGAAATCTGCCAGGCATAGGCAACATTAATCTGAAATCTGGCTGTCTTTAAGTCTGGTGTTTGGAATCAAATGATGGTGGGAGCTATGCCCATGCAGATGTGTTTGCTTTCAAAATACACTGAATTTTGTTAGTTTCCATCTAAGAAACTTGTTCAGTGCCTTGTGTATGCAGAACCATGTTCCTATTGCCTTATGCCCTTACTATACTATGTTCCTTTGCATAATATAAGTTTTCTACAGTTTCTGAAAACAAGTCTTTTTTTAACATGACATGAGCTGATTACTCAAAAATTGAGATTCATGAGATAACTGATCAATTAAAATCATGCTTTCTGAGTCCTTGTTTAAAGCTTAACTGTTGAGAGCAATTTTTTTTTTTCTAGAGCAGTTTTTTTTCATTTGCATGCACGGGTGAGATACACACGATTTAAATAGAGCATGAGTCTGGAGAATTAATTCCTAGGGTTTTAGAATGATATTGATTTTGTTTGTTTACCTGTTTCAATCAATATGTTTTTCTTCAACTACTTCGGCATCAACATTAACATTTCATGTGGCTTTTTTCAGAGGCAGAAACCCAAAGCCTCAGTTTTGTATAGATTTAATTGCTGGAAACTGCTATTCAAAGAGTGTGAGAAATGTTTTACATAATTTGGTTCCAATAATGAAGACTAGTTGTTTTTTTTTCCCTTGCTTTTCCCCCTTCCTTCTGTGTGAAAGACCTCTGAAATTGAAGTAAAAAAGTTTATGGTAGATATTTCTGTGCTCTGTGCCTAGTTATAAACTCCTCTGTCCGTCCTCTCTGATTTGATTCAAGATTTGAGAAAAACAATTTTGCTGCTGTGTTTTCTTCATTGTAGCTGATCTTTACTATGCTTACACTGCACTGTTGGCCAGCAGTATTTTGGAAAAAGGGTATCAGGTTCACGCATCTGAATTTCTTGTAGGAAATAACGAATCTGATCATTACAAAGAAACATCTGTGTGTATGCTAGATGCCAGGAACAAACTCAAAAGTAAGAAAACTGTTATATAGAATGGAAATTATTTTATATTTGCTTCTAAAACTAGTGTTTAATCATCTCACTTGATGAAGAAGATATAAACTGTTAAGTTTCCATGAAATTCTGTATTGATAAATTCCAGCAATTAAACCTCACCAGTTTGGCCCAGATCTACATTGTTTCCTAACACTGTTGAATGATTTCACAGTTGAAAGCTCTTTGGCAGGGCTGTTCTTCTCCAGGAATGCTGTGGCATTCTGTGCTGGTCAGCTGAGGCGAGAACGGCTATCGGAAAAATAGCAAGCCACAAATAGATTTTTAAAATACCTGTGACTGTACTTCACTGAATGAAAGAAGCTGCGGAAGAGAACAGACACTGCTGCAAAAGAACAGAAAGGAAGAGGCAACTGTAAGACTACAGAGAGAAGCAAACCCTACTGAGAAGGGAGGGCCGAGTGCTTCTTTTCGAAGAGGTGCATATAGTTTTACACACATTACTGCCTGCCCACATTTTCTTGCGTAATCCTTCCCACCTCCTTGCATGACTTAAGTTAGAATATAGTACAGGCAGGGTCAATGAGGGTGAATTAAAACCTCTAGTCATGAGGCTAAAAGGTGACCTTGTTCTGCTGTGGTGCCAAATACTTCATCTGAAATCTCAGCTGAGTCCTCTTATGATAAGAGGGACATGGATCTGTTGGAGCATGTTCAGAGGAGAGCCACAAGGATGATCCAGGGGCTGGAGCACCTCTGCTATGAGGACAGGCTGCGGGAGATGAGACTGTTCAGTCTGGAAAAGAGAAGACTTCGGAGGGACCTAATAGCTGCCTTCCAATACCTGAAGGGAACCTACAGGAAGGCTAGGGAGGGACATTATACAAGAGTGTCCACTGATAGGACAAGGGGAAAAGGGTTTTAAGTTGAAGGAGAATAGATTTAGATGGGACCTTAGGAAGAAATTCTTCAGTACGAGGGCGGCAAGACTTTGGAATAAATTGCCCAGAGATGTTGTGGCTGGCCCCTCCCTGGAGGTGTTCAAGGCCAGATTGGATGGAGCCTTGAGTAGCCTGATCTAGTTGAGAGGCGTCCCTGCCCATGACAGGGAGGTTGGACTACATGATCTCTAAGGTCCCTTCCAGCCTAGACCATTCTGTGATTCTATGATTCTATAATATGCTCGAGTGTGAGCACAGATATTAAAATATTGGAGGAATAAAAGACAGTTCAAATAAGATCAGTGTGATGATACAGAAGGCAGAATGGATGACAAGTACAATCATGGCTTCAAAAAATATTATGCATGCCATTCTAATCCCCCAGAATGCTTCCCTGTTTTGTTTATGGCAACTTTTTCTTTTTTATGAGTAAATTCTACTTTGGCACAGAATATATACTGATCTGATCCTCTTTCTGTGTCCTTTAACAAGCATTTGCTCATGCTGCAAAATACAAACAGACAATAGCTTGGCTAATCCTGAATGTGTGGATTTTGCATATATGATTTCAGCTAGGTGATATATAACAATAACGCCAGCATTGATTTTAATTTTTTGAGTAAATCCTTGCCTGTTGGGGTGAATACTAGGGGTTTTTTTGCGGATTGTATTTTTTTTCATTTGCAACAAGTGGAAGGAAGAGGCTATTGCTACATGATGATTTGGAGCTTTCAAAATCAAGATGTCATATTTTTCTAGTAGAAGAACTTGGACATTGGTTTTCCACTTGGCATGCTGAAGATAGAATCTGTTGAATTCAGAATAATAAAAAAAAATATACACTTCTTTGCCTAGGAAAGAGAAATAATGTGGGATGAACTGTAGAGAGATTGTCATTATCATATAATCAACAAATTAACACTACTACTAGGCTTCATTCACTCTCAATTAAAATATGATTGGCATTGAAATTGCCAAGTTTATACTGAAGACAAAGGCCAATATTTTTGCAAAGTCTGAAATATTGGCTTTTATCTTTTGTGGTGTCTCACATCGCTAAAGATTCTCCTCATCTGAAATGCTGATTTTAATGCTATTTGCCTCTTTTTTAGCTAAAAAAAGACTTGTTATTGGTCGCCCTGCCAAATACATGCATTTATAAATCTGGAATGAGTGTGCTAGACCAAATAAGAAAGTTGCATTTAAAAATCTGTTTCTTGCTGTGTTTTTTTATTTTTTTTTCTTCTTTTTGAAAGAGAAGGAGAGAAAGAATGTTTCTGAAATTATGTTTCTGAAATTATGGTGTTTTTTCTGTCTCCCTTGATTGTTCTGGAGGAACTCCATGGTATCACAGCACTCAGAACACAGATTCCACTGCTTAGTTGCAGGTAGCCTGCCTTCTGTTTTTTAATCTTTGTACACCACTCTAGGGGCAGCACCACAGTGATAAATGCTTTAAAAATGCAGATAGATTAAACAGGATTTGGCATTGGCTTTAAAGGGCAAAAATAATACAGTGCTAAAGATCTTGCTATTGAGAAGCATAGATGTTCTCATACACTGAAGACTAGAAGAGGAAAGAAGCTGATAGAAAATATATTTTAAACAGTCCCACTCACCACTGAAGTCACTAAATAGACAAAATCAAGGTAACCGAACTGATCATCTATAGACACGTAAATGGAGCGCTTTTCATGGATGGAGAAGATGGTCTTGATTGCTGTCTGCATCAGAGACATATATTTGGCCACTTTTTGTCGTCTCTCAATTCACTACAATAAAGTTTAATACAGAAAGGAGTATAAGCCTCATATGCAAGCTTAATATATAAGTTTCATACATATATAATTATAAAAATAAGCATATTAGTAATGAAAAATTGAAAGAGCTGCTGCATGGTAGTGAAGGCCCTTAAATTTCTTTTCCTAGTTCATTCAGACTGCTAACATTCTATTTCTTAGCATGGTACGAAATGCCTCAGACTTCACTGTGTTGGATATCTTGCTCCTATTGCAGTATATTAATTAAAGAACTGAGATTATTTGATAGGTCTGAACTGTTCTATGTTTTTAAAGGTTCCTTGGTCAATAGGATGTCACACTGTTGCTTGTGTTAGGTGACACTAGCACTTGCTTTTTAGACACTTGCTCAATGATCAGAACGTTACATAATGTTCAAGTTTGTTTTCTATTTTAAAAAAATTGTAGCCAACATCTTTTCCACTTCAGAAGAGTACTTCAGTTCTGGGACTTTTCAGGAGGAAATTGTCAGTCCGTCTTGATAAAATTGTTCTATTTTGGAGGCAATAGTCCTTGTCATATTCCTTGGCTGCGTAAAATTAAAAAACACAAAACAACGAAATTAAGCCTGAGCAGGAGAAATTGCTGCTTTGGAGATGAAAATGTAGACTTCAGGTTTTCCTGAAGGGGGAGAGGGGATTAGAGAGCATCTGACTGCGTTTAGTGGTCAGCCCAGCCCTAACCCATGACACTGAAGTGACTGTCTTTTCCCCAGACTTTTTAGACACTTGCAACCAAAAATGAGTTTACAGAGCTCTTAAGCCTAAATGTTTTGTTTGAAATAAAAGTGGATGTGTGTTCCTTCTTAAGCTCGTTGTTGAGCTGAGACATGAAAAGCTTACCTAAAATCCAGGAAGTTTGATAAGGAATGAGAGAATGGGTACTGGTCTCGTGAAACCTAAGTCATTGCCTCAACTGGAAGAATAAGCTTCCATGTCAGGGATGGAGTTCAGAATAATCAGGTATATACTTACTATTGTTGGCACACTCATACAATACATATAGATCTTGAAAAATTCATGATTAAGATAAAAGAAAAAATACAGTGAAATCTACTTGAAAACAAGAAATTGCAAAAAAGGAGGAATTAAGTGTGTAAATCAACTTAATGCATGCCAGTCATTTCATACTGGAATGGAAGTAAGCTCTAGGGTGGAAGAGCTAATGTACACCTTGAAAGACTTAATATATTATCTGTTTCATGTTGCCTCTCATGGGTACATCAACCTTTTTGTAAAATAAACATCGTACTTCAGAAAGACTTTGTTATTTTTCACATTCTGCTACTCAGCATTGATATCCAGAAGTAATAAAAATCTACAACCAGATATTATATTTAAATGTATTTTTATGTTGCATTCTTCTGTGAAGTGTAATATCCTGGAATGCATATAATCGTGCTATTTTATATAGTAGTTTGTTGATAAAAAAAATCTTTCTTTGTAATTGATAAGGATAAAGACTCCATCTTGGATTATATAGGAGACATTTTATGTCAGTTCCATGGTGCAAATGTGTCCTAGAGCCATCTTTACTTTGCTTAACTAAGCACTTTATTATACGTGCTTTATTGACAATTAACAATGATTCTGTAGTCACTTGGCAGCAAATGGTAGAGTAATATCACATTATTTCACATCAGAGCCTGTTCTGTTAATAAATGATTTTCTTAAAGTAAGCTATGGATATCTTTGTCATAAAGATTTGTAGATATATAGTGTATGTAAAATATGTAAGTTATTTTTTCCTTAAGAAATTATGGAGAAGGCACAACTACAACGTTATTGTCTGGCTCAAGTCAATATCATTAGTAATTTTCACAATGTTAGATCATTTTTTTGATATTATATAATCACTATTAACAAAGTGTATTGTCCTATTGCACTTTCTTAGGCTTTTAGAGAGATACTGTTTGTAATTTTTTTCTTTTGAACATTAACTTGTAACTAAATATGCTTTCATTATATATTTTTTAAAAACCCAAATAATTCTAGAGTAGTTGTTTTAAACTATTTGTATAATGAACTTTGGAGGTGTTCCTTGTGCAGAAAACAAAAGACAGTGAATTTCAGTGAGTGATATGAAAGCTTTGAAGAGGGTAAATGTGGGTGATTCAAGGCTCAGGTAATGGTGAGAGTAGCCTTTTGCAACACTTACTTAGGAGCAACGCATAGCAATGAAATATGCAGCTAGAGAGTTTATTTTCTTGATTTTCTAAGATATCAGGTAAAAGCACAATTTATATTAGGTGATCGAGCTACAAATCTGAAATACATATGCTGTGCATTAAGTAATGAATAATCTCAGTCTTACCCTTGTGTCTTATCAAAATATTGCTTTAGTATTTACTATCCTACATGCCTCAAAGGAGTTAAACACTTTGTTTTATAAAAAACATTTCTGGATCATAGAAGGCGTGCAACTTCATTTGACAGGAGTGTTTGTTTCTTTGTTTTTACTTTCTTTTCTTACAATGCTTCTGGTCACAGTTTGATCAAATTCTTTATGTCTGGGTGCTCTAATAGTACAGATTCAGTGTAACCAATCAAGTATTCTGAGTGTAGAACTTCAATCTTTTTATTTTATACATAAGAACAATTCAAGAATTACAATACCCATTCTATGTACAAGATGTTAAATCTTTTATTTTTGTGGCACTGATTTTTTGTGCCTGAGCTTTCCAGCTCAGCAGCTCAGAATTAACTGTCAAATCCAAATGAAGTTTGGGGGAGCTTTTTTTTTTTTACTTCAGTGAGTACTGACATGTCATTTCAGAACAGAGATACATACAAATCCACTTGCCAGAAACCACCAACTGCACGTTCAAATGTGGCATGTGAGAAGTGTCAAAAGTGCAGAAAAGTTTCCTATCATTCAAAATCAAACTTTTGCTTTTATTTCTGTTGCCTTTCTGCTATTTTACTGAATTAGCAATGGCAATGTACGGAATCCCCGCTCTGTCTCTTCCAGAAGTAAGACTGAATGAGTTTACGTTAGAAAATATATTACCCATTTAAGAATGGAATTTGTACATCATTTTTTTACATTACTATGTTGTTTTCATTTAAACAATTGTAAAAATGTATGAACCAGCAGAGGAAAAAAAATCATACAATAGTCTTATTCAGAAGAGGTGGTACAAGAAAAGATGAAGATTTTCCTTTGGTTGATGGAAAATTAAACAGTACTTTGTGTTAATTTACCATTTAAAATATGCACAGCTATCTTAGGTTGTCAAAATAGCTATTTTATAATGTGTATGTGCTGCAAACGTATGCATGACTGAAGCTAACCCTACAAGGCGGGTTTAGTTCTGATGAATGATCTGAAGCTAGAGCCAACTGAAAATCTCATAAATAGCTAGAGCTAGCAGATATCGCATGCGCTCCTCCTCAGAGTCTTGTTTAGTTTTGCAAAGAAGATCAGTCGTAGCTTTAGTCACATTTTAGAAATGAAAACAGCCCTATTTGCTTCCTCCTTTTGCAGTCTAGTATTTGCCCAGGAAACCTGAACAGGTACAATCTATTGCTGTGCTTTTTTTGCTTGCTGAAAAAATTTAAGGTTTATTAGTCCTCCATCTTTTAACAGTTAGCTTCATTCTTCAGGGGCCAATCATACATCTCCCCAAAAAGGACAAATGAAAAATTCAACATTCATTTCATAGGTACAACCACCTGCATACATTGTACCATTTTCTGAGATGCACAGGCACAAAAATGCAATTTAGGTTTTTTTGGTGTTTTTATAACACACGCCTCTTATCATGTAAATAGTGCAATAAATATACAGCTTTTTACAGAGAGAAGAGGAAGAAGCAACCCATGCTCTTTCAGCACATGAAAGCCACACAGATTTATTTGGAGTTAGTTAGGGCAGAGGTCCTTTTACCTAACTTTTGTCTCTCAGTATAAATATTTTTTGTCTGCAAAGATGAATCTCACGCTATATAACTTACAGGGGAAAAAATAATAAAAAATAATAAATAAAAATATA